>NC_031965.2:40448877-40500005 GCF_001858045.2 Oreochromis niloticus
ACACTGTTGCTGGTGCCTTGAAATTTATTAGTAATATGTGGCGTAATAAATAATCTAATTAGAGTTTTCCACCCGAATTCCCTCCACCTTTTAGAGCTAGTTGATGTTTGTTGTGTGGTACACATTGAGAGCCAATGACCTCTGACAATCCAATTTTCAACTCGGCTTCCCATTTTGACTTCACATATAGTGTGTTGTTGCCATTTTGTTTTTGTAGCCCTTTGTAGAGTTTAGACATGGTTTTGGTGGGCTGAGATTTGTAGGCATTTGTAAAAACTTTGACAAGATCAATTTCTGGAGAGGAGGCACCCTTTATTTCTGTATTTGTTAACAACTTCATGCCAAATTAAAAGAGTGTTTTCCACTATATGGTTATTTAAGTTACTTATCCTTGATTTTCTACCAATCGTGTTTGGGGAGGACCTGCCCATGCTCAACTCAATTTGTTTCCATTGTGCCTCCACTGACAGGGAGCACCAACAAACAATATTTCTCAGATTTGCTGCCAAGTAATATTCCTTTAAGTTGGGGAGGGCCAGTCCACCATGATCTCTATTAATTTTAAGGGTTTTGAATTTTATCCTTGGTCTAGCTCCTGCCCATATAAAGCGTGATATTAACTTGTCCCAGGCATTGAATTGAACATCTGGGATTTACTGGGAAGCGCCATAAGAGACATAAGAATCTGGGAAACAGATTCATCTTCACAATCTCTATTCTTGTACTAAAGTCCAGAGTCAGTGAAGACCAGCGAGTTATGTCCTCCTGAATTGAGTTCAGCAGATTATCAAAGTTCAACAAAAGATTGAACAAACAACGAACAAACTATTAAAATCCTGTGAAATGTAAACACTAGTGGTGGGCGGATCGATCCAAATATCGATAGTATCGATCCCAAGTCGGGATCGGGATCGGATCGATACTGGCCTGGTTAGATCAATTCTTTACTTTGAGTTCTGCTTTTTTGCTATGCTGTGCTTTCGGCAAAAACGAAACAGCCAGGTCGCTGGACTAGCCGCTCCTGTGTCAGCGGAGAGCAGGCACACTTTGCTCCCCCGCCCCCCCTCTTATGTTTCGGTGTTGCGCTGACACGTCACGTGACTTAGACACTTTGGGGATATTAAGTTGTTTACATATTAATTATATTTTTACCAATTGTTTTTGTTGTTGAGAATTTTAATTGTAATTTTCGTATTATAGTTTATCAACACTATTTGTTTTAATTTGTTTACTGGTTTGCATGCACTTAAGATTTAAAAAAAGACAGAAAAAAAAGAAAAAGATCACCACCACGGCAGACCAGATGGCATTTTCATGCTTCGCCGCATCATTTATTCTTACAATAATCACACGGTTGCTGTAATAGTACATTCAACGTACACATCACCACCACCAAACCTGAACACGCCCTGCCACATACCCCCATCGCCCACTTCACCCCACCCGCGAGCAGGCGAGGGAATCGGCCCGGACCATCGGTGCCCCATGCCCCGGCCCAGCGACAGGGAAGTGTCCACTCTGGCGGTCACCCGTGCCTCCAGCGGAGGCCTGATGGCCACCCATATGGCAAGCAGAGGCGGCGGAGCAGGAGTGGAAGTGAGCCGGGGCTCAGAGGCAGCTGGGCAGACGGCCGGCACGCAGGACCATGCAGCCTGCATGCCGCCCTCAGGCAGGACCCCCGCGCATCTCGCGCACCTCGACCTCCAGCTTGGCAGGTCCGCTGGCGCGCCAGCCTCCGGCTCACCCCGAGCCGCGCGCAGTGATCACCCGGTTGCTGTAACAGTAGCCTACATTCAATGGCTGCAGCCCTCCTGCTGCCAGCTGTACACATCAACACCAAAAACAACAACAGCACAAGCAGCGCACAGGTTTTAAGCCGGTGAGGCATGATTGTAGATGCAGTGAAGGTGAGTCCACCTCATCTGCAGCAGCATCGCAGACCACGGCCGCCACAATAATAAAGCATTTTTTATTTAATTATAAATAAATTATTTCTCCTATTATGTCCTGGGTTTTAAGTAATTAATAATACAAAAGGAAAAATCACAAAAAACACTTAAGGTCATGAAAATTAATTGCGATTTGCAATTCAATGAGGCATCCACTTGATTTATTGAAAAGTATCGGTATCGGTATTGGTATTGGCGATACTGGCCCGTATTTACTTGGTATCGGATCGATACCAAAATAGGCAGTATCGCACACCACTAGTAAACGCCATGATACTTCATCTTGTTTGCATCCCATTTTAGCTTATGTCAGGAGTTTTCCTGTATTGCAACTCAGGTCTGAATAAAACGCTCAGACAGGTTTACGTGTACACGGGTGAGACTCAGGGAGACTCGCACCGCTGCAGTAAAAAGGAAGAGTCTTTATTCAGAGAGCACATACAGGAAGAGAGAAAATAGAACTGCAGGCTTCCTGTGTAACTTCCCCATTTAGGAGTCTGCACAGAGTTGCAGAGTTTAAGCTGAATACTGAAAAGAGCAAACACATTTAGATAATGAAACGTACTTTTAAGCATAACATAATAAAATCCCCAAATCCTAAAAAAACTCCTATCATTCCCTCCTGTTGTTTGATCTTTCCTTCTATATATGTACATAGTAACTACTAACAGTATTATAACACCAACAAAAACAAGTCCTTTAATGAGCAGGGACTTCCAAGAGCCGCTTAAACGCCACGTAAGCCAGTCTTCTGTGTTTGTGGCATAGTCTCGTTGTTGTGCATCCCGAAGTTGTCTGAGTGTTTTCAGAGCATCAGTCATGGTCGGTGAGTGCACATTATCTGGAATGTATGTGCAACATGTGTTGCTAAAGAGAATTCTCCTTTCTCGGCGAGAATTATGTCCAATGCTACCCTGTGTTGCATTACTGCAATGCACAGAGCATCAATCTCCTGATCCCATTCGTCGTTGAATTTACATGAAGCATTCAGAACCTTTTGTCTTTCAGTCCAAAGTTTAAATTCCTCTGGGACATCGGAACCCCATATGGAATTATGCTGCTTGAGGTCTGGGGTGCGTCGTCTTTTCCTTGTTGTTGACGTTGATGTTGACGTGGCGTCCATGGTTATCTTGAAAGTGTGGTCAGATATGAAAATGGGAGCGCACTGACCTGTCCAGTTCCCAGGAAGGATATCCCAGGCAATCCCTTGCACCCAGAAGGTGCCATTTGAGATGTTGCTGCTCTTCACGGGCCGTCCAGGAGCATGTGTCTGTACTGCTTTGCAGTTGGTGGTGGTGTTTCCCATTGGCGTGGATCCGTTCTCTTGGCGGTAGCATAGGCTGTGGCTCAAATTCCCATTGTTTCCAAGAAAGACTGGGAATGATTTAGCCTTACTTCTGTGCTTCACTTTCAGGTCAACCCAGAACCATTCGTCCCATGTGCCATTTCATCCTATCTGGAGAGGTTCCTCATGGTTGACCACGAGTCCCTGGAATTGATGCCCAAGGCTGGCGTAGCTTGCGGCACACTTTGCCTGAATTATGTCCATTCCTTTCGCATACAAGGTGGCGTACTTTGTCGCTGGGGCATATAGGAGCAAACATAGCAGTCTTTTCTGGGTGTGCTGTCATGTATATATCGATACCATGCGTTGTTCATCTTCTTTCTTACGGGTGAGTGTTAAGAAACTCACCAGGAGTGCAACATTAGCCACTAGGAGGACGAATGTCTTCATGATGACCAGACACACCTTTGACCTCTGATGAGTAGACTACTGGCAAGAAGAAGAAGGCGGGGTATACCCGATCAGCCCTCCCTCCACCAATAGATCACCATACAGGAGTTAGGGGTGTCGGCGTCTAAACGTTTAGGTTGTCACTCACTTTTTTGCAGTGGCTTTGATGGATCCAGGACGGTCTTTCTGCTATTTTGCAGGCACTAGGTGTGGTGAGTAGCACTTGATAAGGACCTTCCCACCTTGGTGAACTCCAGTTTTTCCTTTGGAGTACTTTGATCAGGATCCAATCACCTGGTTTCAACCTGCAAGATACTGGAGAGTTGTTTAGAACAATCTCTTTATTTTCAAGTAATTTCAAGTTGTGAGTTTCTGAGAACTTTGTGTCAATCTCATCCACATTTTTACCAGGCCTATACACTCAGGCCATGGTCTCCCTGTTTCTTCCATGCATTTTCTCAGTCTCTGTTTTATTTCCTAGTGCTTCAGAGACCTGACTGATTACGTCATTAACAATATGTGTCCCATTGTCTGATCTTATCAGAGTGGGGATGCCATATATTGAAATAAAATGGTTGCACAAACATTTTGCTACTGGCATCTGCTTTTTTTACTGGATAGATTTCTGGCCATTTTGAGATCATGTCTATGATCTCTAGAGCGTATTCTGAGCCTTGGCATTAATTTAGCTCAATAAATCCCATGTGGATTGTATGAAAAGGGTGAGGTGGTGTGCATTATGTGCATTATGTTTTTGGCAAATCATGCATGTTCCGACAAATTTCCGAAATTTATCTACCACTCCCACCCCCCCTGTTGACCATAATGCTGCTGATATGTGTACTTTGGTAGTATTGGTTTGCTATTACAGGTCATCAAATCATTTTCTGGCTGTGCTCCACCTTTTAACCACCTCTTTTGTTCTCTAGTTGGTGCGGCTTTCTGTTCGTTTATAAGCACATCAAGTGTATTTGCATTGAGGAGTCAGACATTAATGTGTCTATAGTTTGTCGTGCTGCTTGATCTGCAAAGTTATTGCTTTAGTGAGCAGCCTTTGGTGTGCAGCACATTTACAAAATGCTAACTGTTTGGCAATATAATTACTTCTAATAGTGTTTATTGCCATAAGGTTTAATTCATGCATCTTATCACGATTCTAAGTTCAAATTATCTCCTCTGACCCTTTCCAGAAATAATTTCACATATAACAATTTGAGTATGTTTGTCTATTCATTCTATTCATAGGTCTATTCATAGAGTTCTGTTTCTCTCTGTGGGCTGTCTTGACACACCACAGCACACATATTTCCTGTTTCTGCAGACTAATCGAACTCTTTTGTTTCTCTTTGTATTCATAGTCTATAAACCCTCTTTAATTCTGCTAAATCTTGATCTAAAACCAACACCTTTATGTCACGCTCACACTCCTGATAGAGCCCTTCAGACATCAGTATCATCACACACACTCAAACTTCCACTTGTTCACTCACTCTACTATGAACCTTTGTAGTGTTATTATTACTTATGTTTTATTATTTTGTACAAATCACACCCAATCACTCAAAACCTACTACTCACAGCATTTACACAGTTAGAATCACTCAAAATATGCTTTCATACGAGTATTTCAGACATGCTTTTCAAGATATATAGAGGTCACTCACTGTACATCCACAGTACTGAATTCAAACTCTATTTATACAATTGTAGTGAGCAAACCAGCATCTCCATCCGCGTCACCGCTCCTCATTAGCTTGGTAGTGTCCACATATTTATTTAATCCAGCTTCTCAATCTTGTAGCTGTTGTATACAGGGTTTGGCTCATTAGTTGTTAGTATAGGTCTTCATCTTAACAAAGTCTCATCTAAGATGACAGGTTTACAAGCAGGTCAAGTGTCTCTATGCACCTGATTAGTGTAGTTAATTCCTTATTTCTTCATCTCATATATCATTGTACTGAGTTTGAGCAAACCTTAAGCTTCAATCAGACTACTTTTAACAATCATCCACCTCACATCATAACTGACTGAGGTGCCTCTTCTTATGTCATTATTAATGTAATCATTGTATTGTTTTTCCTTTTTTATAACAGCAATAGTATGTACACTACTTCACTACTTTACTACTAATATACAATAGTATATTAGTTTATATTTTATTATGTATCCATCACGGGTCTGTGTGAATCTGCAGCTTCACACCTTCCCAAGCTGGAGACATTTGCTTTTCCTTGGCTGAACAATGACACAGCCTTAACACTAGAATTACTGAGCCTTTTTTCCCTGGTGCAAGTCCCTACTACTAGATTTACTAGCCTGCGCAGATTTGCGTAAATTCCCCCGACCTTAACACCTCTTGGCACCCCACTGAGATTTTCACAGGTCTTCAGCTCCATTGTTCTCCTGCTTTTGTTGTGCAAACACACCCTCCCCCAACCCCTAACCATGAGAGATTCAGGTCTTTCCTTCCCTGCAAGGCTACTTTCTTCCTTACCTGCAGCGTACTATACACCATGGTAGTTTCTATGTGCAATGTTTCTCATATGCAATATTAGTTCTTGTCAATCCTTGTCACTACATTGGATGCATGGCCATAAACATATATACACAGAGCTGTACATATATTATATATTTATATAGCCACACCTTATATAATATGCATAAAGTCTAGTTATACACACAGATAGATAGATAGATAGATAGATAGATAGATAGATAGATATGTGTGTGTGTGTATACATACACCAATATTTTGAATACTCGTGTCCATATATATGTTTCCAGATTGTTTGTATAGTGCACTTTCTATACCGTGCTCTGTCCACTTTTTTGCAATGACAATGCAGAGTTTCCACTGTGGGACAAATAAATGCAGATTTGGTGTGTGTGTGTGTGTGTGTGTTTGTGCAACATTGGCATTTGTTTACTCAGATCCAAGGCAGGCCAAACCTCTGTTTACAACCTACATACAAAAGACACACATTCACAATATATGGGTACACAAGTCTGTTTTATTTCAAAGTGTTTCAAACTTTACAATGTTTGCAGACCCAGTGTCCATCATCCCTGCATTTGCACAGGTGAATTTCTGACATGTTGCACAGGTAAACCTGCTGCGATTCCTGTTGCAGCTCTCTTGCACCTGGCACTGCGTTGTCTTTACAGTCCCTGGCACAGCAGCTGCAGCCTGCCTGCCTCTGTGCTAATATTTCCTTGTGCTGCATGAATCGGCAACGAAGTTGCTGAGCTAGAAGACTCAGAAACAATCTTCTTTGCCTGTCCACCCTGTACATGCCTTGTACAAAATGTAGGCATTCACTGCCGCCAGGTCCACATATTGTAGAAAACCGCTACTGGCCACCTGCGTGTTGCTGATCTTACAGAATACATCCATGTCATTTGGTCCAACACTTCTACACCACACTGTAAAAGCAGAGAGAGTCATGAGTATATGTTTTTTCTATAGGCCTGTATAGCACACATCAGAAAACATTGTAGCACTGGTGTAAAATTGTACACACATTCACATACCTTCATGTGGTTATAGTCTGTTATCGTGTTGGGTTTCCTCTTTCTGCCGTCACGTCTTGGTGCATGGAACTTAGAACACACACAGTCTTGGTTTTTTTAGGTGCATAAATTGTCAAGGAGACACTGCCACTTCTAAGCACTGAAGTGGAGAATACCTCTCGCTTTGCAGTATCTTTTGCAAGTTGAGGAAGTTCACGCCGGACTTTATTCACTGTGCCCAGTAACGTTGTTTTGCGCTGCAGCAGTCTGTGCGACAGTGACAGTGAAGTAAAGAAATTGTCTGTTGTGACATTTCTCCCATCATCCAAAAACGGCTCCATCAGTTTCATGACCACGTCTCTGCCAGCCTCTCTCCCTTCTGACAACTGGGGTCCTTTCCCAAGTAAGGAGATGCACTGCAGACATATTTGGTGTCCAAATCCGTGGCCATCCAGAACTTGATCCCAAATTTGTCTGGCTTGGTTGCAATATACTGTGTGAATGGACAACGAACCTTGGTAGGCTGTTCCCTACCAAGCATTTCTTGCAGCTGGCAACAACGGTCGTGCATTCAGTATAGTTGTGACTTCCGCAAGAATGTGGTCAAAATCTCATGAGTAAGTTGAAGCATTTCTACCAGGCATTTCTGAAAGTTGTAACACAGAGGTTTGGCCTGCCTTGGATCTGAGCAACTCTGAGTGAGCAAATGCAAATGTGCCAGGCCTCAAGGATAATGGGTGGTTTGCACAACAAAAGCTGGAGGAGAAACAAGCTGACGACCTGTGAAAATCTCAGCAGGGGTGCTTAACACCTCGGACTTGCACCAGAAAATAAAAAACCCAGTAATTCTAGGGGTGTTGGGTTTAGGAAAGTTGCGCAAATTTGCGCAGGATAGTAAACCTAGTGTTAATATACCTTATGCATCTCTCTTTTTATTTGATATATTTTCGTGTGAATTATCTGGTTTCATGCATTCTATTCATTCTAGGCACGGTCGTCATGCCAACTATGTTTCATTGTTAATACCAGTTTACAGGTTGTTAACCTTCCTATTATCTCCTATTATCATGCTTATCACTAGATAAGCTTTGCTTTAATTTAAGTTAACCTTAATTTAACCCTTTGTTTATTCCACTTCATTCCACTTTCCATGCTTTAAAATATTACAACTCTTGTGTACTCTTTGTTTTCTTTTTAGCTTCCTTTTCAGTATTTATTTCTGCTTGGAGGGTTTCTTATAATTTAGTCAATGCATTTTCCCTCCCACGTGGGACATTTAGGTGTTCTTTGGATTTCTCCATCTATATGCACTAATTTGTCCAGCTCCTGGACATTTCTTTTCTAACCACTGCTCATCAGCAGTGAGTTACCCATTTTAATCCTCTTATTTTAATGATTTACAACTACACAACTGCGGCACCTTCTCTGGCACGAGAATCGAGAGAGGTAGTTGACACGGCCTTCTACTTTCAAGCTATTCTTGAAAGCGGTGTCAACATGACCTGTTTCTCTCTTTTCACCAGTACTTGGGTGGCCAACAGCAAACAAACAGTGGAATAGTTCAGCCTCCTTATTGTGCTGTAAAATCAACTTATTCCACCAACAAAAATAAAACAACAACAATACCTTTTCAACGCGTACTACGTCTTACGGACCAGGTTTATCTAAAATAGCTTCCAGCCCCTTCCAGGCGAGCGTTTAGTTCTAGAAACCCTACTAAAATAGCTTCTAGCCCCTTTTTCAGGCGAGCGTTTACATTTAGAAATCCCCCTAAAATAGCTTCTAGCCCCTTTTCAGGCGAGCGTTTACTTTAGGAATGCCCCCTAAAATAGCTTCTAGCCCCTTTTTCAGGCGAGCGTTTACTTTTAGGAATGCTACCAACCCCTCTGGCGAGCCGAGCCTAGACGTTTTACGCGAGGTGTCTGAGTGTTAATATTCACCTGGTTGCTGCCGGTCTCTCAGGTCTACCTCATCGACCCCCACCGCCGTGGACCACTTATAAAAACGCTGGCCAGAACCCGAATGTAACGTCTCGGACTTTATATCCTCTACCTAGAGATGAGCTGTCGACAGACTTCAGCGCGGGCTTCTCACGGCGTCAGGACTCGGTGAGGCTTTCCTGTGGGGTCACACAAAAGCGCTGTGTCCATCCGGCTCGAAGGACCAAGAAATGTCAGGAGTTTTCCTGTATTGCAACTCAGGTCTGAATAAAACGCTCAGACAGGTTTACGTGTACACGGTGAGACTCAGGGAGACTCGCACCGCTGCAGTAAAAGGAAGAGTCTTTATTCAGAGAGCACATACAGGAAGAGAGAAAATAGAACTGCAGGCTTCCTGTGTAACTTCCCATTTAGGAGTCTGCACAGAGTTGCAGTTTAAGCTGAATACTGAAAAGAGCAAACACATTTAGATAATGAAACGTACTTTTAAGCATAACATAATAAAAATCCCAAAATCCTAAAAAATCTCTTATCAGCTTATAATTTGTCTTATTGAATTGCATGGAGAATAGTTAATAGTAAGGACTTGTGTTTTAGTGATATTTAAATTATAACCAGACAGGGACCCAAACTCTTTCAGAGTTGACATGAGCTCAGGGCTCATGAGCTCAGTGACATATCAGGATTCTGGAGGTATGTAAGAGCAAAGAGCGAGGGGCTGAGCCTGCAGCCTTGCCGGGTGCTCTATTCAATTGAAAACTAGAGGATAGATGTCCATTGATCTTTAACCTGGCCAATGGGTTACTATATAGTGATTGTATACATTTAATAAGCTTGTTGTTGAAGCCTAGATGCTCTAGTACCTTATAAAGAAGGGGCCAGGTGACCCGGTCAAAAGCTTTTCTGCATCTAGGCTTACTAATGCCATACTCTGTCATGGTCCTCGGCCCGGTGTCCGAGGAGCTGATGGGATGCCCACGCCACGGGTGTGGCTGTCAACTCCACACCTGCATCCCATCCCAGGCGATCATCAGGTGGACTATTTAATCCAGCCCAGCCAGCTGCTCCACGCCAGTCCGTTAGTCGCCTCTCAGCGGTAACGTACACCCACGGGAAGGCGGTTGTGAAAATCTCATTTTCTGGAACTAACGCTAATCCTTTCCTTGTGCGCTCAGGTAACAGCTCGGCGTGTTTTTGAGCCCTCTCCTGCCTGTCCTCCTGCCCGCCTGGAGTTTGATCACTACCGGTACCTATCACCTCTACTTTCCTGGAGCTCCCCCGTGGACCCTCACGCCTCCCTCCGGTTACCACGGCCCGCCTTGACCATAAGACTAACACTCTCCCCCACGCATGCTGTTATTTCCCACTCCCAGTAACTCTCTTCCTCTTTCTGTTGCAGCCTCCCACAGTCCCGATTACGGCGTTTCTGCGTAACTCATCTCCCGGTCCTTGGTTTTTCTAGTTTCTTGCGTGTTTTCCTTTGACCCTTCCGGGACACCTTTAGTTAAAATAAAGCTTATTTGTTGTACTCCTGTGCGTATTGTCTCTGCTTCTGGGTCCAGCTTGTGTACTGAACTTCGGTTCATGACATACTCAGTTGTGATTCTTTGCTTCTTCTATAATATGAAGCGTTATTCTGATACTGTCATGTGTTTGGTGGCCTTTTATGAAGCCTGTCTGATCTTCATGTATTCATGTATCATGTATCCAGCAAATGGACTTCTAGTCTTTTAGAGATTATTGAGGTAAATAATTTATAATCTACGTTCAAATAGAAATGGGGCAGTAAGATTTGCAGTATTCTTTATTTTACCTCTTTAGGTAGGACAGATATTACCGCCTCACGCCAGGATGGAGGTATTTCGGCATTATCGAGGGTCCAGTTAAAGGATTTGAGTAAAGTAGGCACAAGTTCCTCTTTAAATATTTTGTAACACTCATTTGGTAATCGATTACTACCAGGGCACTTATTCGCTTTTAAGTTACTGATTGCAGTATCTAATTCTTCTCTAGTTATATGTGCGCATAAGGCTTCATTCTGTAAGGAAGATCTACAGACGATAAATATCGAGTAATGACGTTTTCTGCTATTGGAGCTGGACACAAATACAACGATTGGTAGTAGTCATTAAAAACTGTGGGTCATAAATCAAGTTACCGTTAGAGAGTCCCTCATCCCAAGGACAGCATGCTTTAATTCCTGCTTCCAGAGCCACCTAGCTAGAATTTTGTTGCTTTCGGCCTGATTCGTAAAGGGATTGCTTGCAGAATCTTAATCTCTTTTCCAGTTCTTCTTGCACTAATACTTTTATCTTGTTTTATTTACTCTAATTTTGTTGACCAAGCTTGATCTTTGCCGTTTTGTTGTAGTTTGATTTCTAGGTTTCTCAGTTCTTTTTCAAGATCATCATATGCTGCCCTTTTAGCTTTTTTTAGATGAGCCGCCCTTGAAATCAGTCTATCCCTCATCACTGCCTTAACCGTGTCCCACACCACAATCGGCTTAACCTGACCATCATTACTATCTCCTATGCAACTGGTTATTTCCTCCTTTATAGTAGACTCTTTTATTGAGGATACCTAAGTTTAGTCTCCATATTGTAAATTTTGCAAAACTTGACAATTGAACAGATAAATAACTGATATTATGATCTCATAAATCTGAAGTAACAATTGTACACTCCCTTACGCTATGTTGGTCAACAACTTTCATCAGGAAGAAATCAAGTCTAATATGAACTTGGTGCATGGATAATCCCTACTTTAGGATGGCGGGCTCTCCAAACATCAAACAGACCAGTCCCTTTCATCAAAATATTAAGATCCTTTGATCTATATGTTTTTTGTCTCTTACAACTTGTCGTATCCAAGGAGAAGTTTAGAATAGTATTCCAGCCTCCACCACAGATTAAGATACCTTCGCCCACTGTAATTAAAGCATCTAAAAAATGACTTAAAAAATTTTCTATCACATTCGGGAGGAATATACACATTAGCAACTGTGATCACAACATTATTAACTCTCCCTTTGACAATTAGATATCTGCCCTCCTTGTCACCAACCTCATCAAAGAGATCAAAGTTTAATAGGTTAGAAATAAGAGTTGTTACTCCTCTTTTTCTGCTATTGCTACAGGTGCTATAAAAAAAAAAGTGGAATATCTGGTAAATTTTACTTTAGCTTGTTCCTTTTTGACAAATGTGTCTCTTGTAGAAAAGCCACCTGTGAGCCATCTTTTTCAATTTCTCCAGAACTCTTTTCTTTTAAGAGGATTGAATTAACATTCAGGGAGGCTATTTTTAAATTATCCAACATTGAACAAGACAGTAAAAACAAGTGAAACTGGAACAGTGGCCCCGAAAACATAGCAAAACAGAGATAGGGGGAACAATGAAGAACTGACTTCCTGAACTAGAGGAGACTCTTGCTCCCCAACAAGGACCCCGCTGGTGGGTCGGGGGTAAGCCTCTCAAAGTGAGAGGGCCTGGAAAGGAAAGTAACTGTGTCTATAGACATAAACACCACCATCCTAAAAGTCCAACATATAAGAACATAAACGGAGTACCGACTCTCCCACCTGGCTGGTGAATGAAGTGAGGCCACGAAGGAGTCGAAAGGAGGTTCCGCGTTAAAACTAAATGACTAGATCTCTCTGGAAACCCTGTAGCTTAGTCTTTGCTCTCATTGCCGCGGTGTGACCGTTGCCTATCGCTGAATGCCAGCCCAGAAGCTCTCGAAGTCATGACACTGCATTCGGCTGATCTTCCTCCTCTGGGACCGTGGGCCCGACCTGAAATCCGCATCTCCTCAGCTCGCAGTAGACATCCTGGCGCATTTGTATATGCGCGTGCCCGACTCTCAATGAATCCTCATTTTGTGAACGGAGTTTGAAAACGAATGTTTTTCTTTCTTTTTTTAATTTGCCTGTCCCGTTTGGATCTTTAGCCATCAGAACTGTTGTCTGAAGGCCAAGAAAGATGCCAAGCGGCTTTACTTTACCAGTTGGATCATCATGCCATATTGGTCCATTTGATTGACCTTTATTATAATTATGTATTTATTTGATTTGATTTTCGGTTGTTACAGACGGGACAGACATGACTGGGGGATAGGACAGGGAGAAAGAATGAAAGAAAGAGAGGAGAGAAAGAAAAATAGAGGGAGAAGAGATGGTGAGAAGGTGGGGGGGGGGGGAAGAAAAACAAACAAAACACCTGGATCAAAACACCTAAATGTTACATGTTATTGTGCTGTCTCCAGCTTGGGAAGGTGTGAAGCTGCAGATTCACACAGACCCATGATGGATACATAATAAAATATAAACTAATATACTAATATACTATTGCTGTTATAAAAAAATACAATGATAACATTAATAATGACATACTATTAATAAGAAAGGCACCTCAGTCAGTTATGATGTGAGGTGGATGATTGTTAAAAGTATCAAGTTTGCTCAAACTCAGTACAATGATATATGAGATGAAGAAAATAAGGAAATAACTACACTAATTAGGTGCATAGAGACACTTGACCTGCTTGTAAACCTGTCATCTTAGATGAGACTTTGTTAAGATGAAGAGCAAACCTATACTAACAACTAATGAGCCAAACCCTGTATACAACAGCTAAAGCTACAAGATTGAGAAGCTGAATTAAATAAATATGTGGACACTACCAAGCTAATGAGGAGCGGTGACGCGGATGGAGATGCTGGTTTTGCTCACTACAATTGTATAAATAGAGTTTGAATTCATTACTGTGGATGTACAGTGAGTGACCTCTATATATCTTGAAAAGCATGTCTGAAATACTCGTATGAAAGCATATTTTGAGTGATTTTAACTGTGTGAATGCTGTGAGTAGTAGGTTTTGAGTGATTGGGTGTGATTTGTACAAAAATAATAAAAAATAAGTAATAATAACACTACAAAGGTTCATAGTAGAGTGAGTGAACGAGTGGAAGTTTGAGAGAAAAGGCAGTGTGTGTGATGATTCCTGATGTCTGAAAGGGCTCTATTTAGAAGTGTGAGCGTGACATAAAGGTGTTGGTATTAGATCAAGATTTAGTAGAACTAAAGAGGGTTTATAGAATATGAATACAAAGAGAAACAAAAGAGTTCGATTAGTCTGCAGAAACAGGAAATATGTGTGCCTGTGGTGTGTCAAGACAGCTCACAGAGAGAAACAGACGAGTTAAACTCTAAGAAGATGAAGCGAATGAATGTTTTAAGAAAAGTAATGTAAATGACAACTTCTCACACTCAAAGTAATGAAAATGATTTTAATTGTATGCTTTAGTGTGTCGATACAGGTGGATTTCTCAACCTGGAACCTTGAGTACAGCGTCAAAAGCATAGATTAATTGGGAAAGTGCGAGTGCGAGAATACAGGGTATAATTGGATTGAAACTGAAGGCTGAACTCATGATTGTTTAGAGATGTCCGCCATGTCATAAACAAAAGAAGGCAAAATAATGACAGAAATAATTGACAACTATATTAATGAACAGACAACACATACTCAAATTGTTATGTGTGAAATTATTTTTGGAAAGGGTCAGAAGAGATAGTTTGAATTTAGAACTCAGTGATAAGATGCATGAACCTTATTGCAATAAACACTTGCAATGAAGCAGCTTACACTCAATTAATATGAACGCAAAACCTTGATGCCATAGGCAATTTGTTTGTTTTTGTTTGTTTGCTTAGTAAGTTTGGAAAACAACTTTGTGATCATACTTGTGGATCACAGTGACACATAATGATTTGGGCATATGATTTGTTGATACCTAGTTTTAGAGCTGTGAGCTATGAACTGTAAGCAATGCAAGGTTTTTCCTAACTCAGAAGTTTGACACATGCCAGACAACTTTCCTATGTAGGCATTTTGCTTTCACTGTCACACATCAGAATTGCTGTATGCTGTATCACCCACTGACCTTCACAGCACCCCACAGGCTGGTTTTGTTAATATCTTTGTAGACGGTTCAGCGTCCAAAAATAGCCTTGGGCGGAACTGTGTAGGTTATGCGGTAACCACAGTAGACACAATTTTAGAAGCAAAAGCACTAACTTCCTCACACTCTGCACAGAGTGCAGAACTCACGGCTGTCATACGTGCCTGTTCCCCTAACCCAACTGCAACACGGAAATCTTTTGAAGGCACTGTTGGAAGTGATAATATTGCCAAAACAGTTAGCATTATGTAGATGTGCTGCACACCAGAAAGGCTACTCAGAGGTCACTGAAGGCAATAACTTCGCAGATCAAGCCGCAAAAGCAGCAGCACAACAAACTATAGACACATTAATGCCTGACTCCTCAATGCAAATACCACTTGATGTGCTTATAAATGAACAGAAAGCCGCACCAACTAGAGAACAAAAGAAGTGGTTAAAATGTGGAGCACGGCTAGAAAATGATTTGATGACTTGTAATGGCAAACCAATACTACCATACTCCCTACACACATCAGCAGCATTATTGACACACACAATCATGTGTCAACAGGAGGGAGGGTGGTAGATAAAATTTCGGAAATTTGTCAGAACTAACGGCACAATAAAACGGAGACTGAGAAAATGCATGGAAGAAACAGGGTGAGACTGACACAAAAGTTCTCAGAAACTCACACCTTTTGAAATCATTCACAGTAGACCATTTACCAATTGCAAGTGAGCCCATAGATAAGTCAATAAGAGAAACTGCACTAGCCGAATGGATGACTAAATTACTTGAAAATAAAGAGATTGTTCTAAACAACCAACTGCCGAGTGACATCTCTCCAGTGTCTTGCAGGTTGAAACCAGGTGATTGGATCCTGATCAAAGTACTCCAAAGGAAAAATTGGAGTTCACCAAGGTGGGAAGGTCCTTATCAAGTGCTACTCACCACACCTAGTGCCTGCAAAATAGCAGAAAGACCGTCCTGGATCCATCAAAGCCACTGCAAAAAAGTGAGTGACAACCTAAACGTTTAGACGCCGACACCCCTAACTCCTGGTGATCTATTGGTGGAGGGAGGGCTGATCGTGTACACCCCGCCCTCTTCTTCTTGCCGGTAGTCTACTCATCAGAGGTCACAGGTGTGTCTGGTCATCATGAAGACACTCGTCCTCCTAGTGGCTAATGTTGCACTCCTGGTGAGTTTATTAACACTCACCCGACAGAAAAAGGATGAACAACACCACCTGCAGATAAGATGGACACATGACAACTCACATCTTCGTGACATGACACAAGACCACATTCACCCGTGGATGAACAACGCATGGTATCGATATATACATGACAGCACACCCAGAAAAGACTGCTATGTTTGCTCCTATATGCCCCCAACGACACAGTACGCCACCTTGTATGCGAAGGCAATGGACATAATTCAGGCAAAGTGTGCCGCAAGCTACGCCAGCCTTGGGTATCAATTCCAGGGAATCGTGGTCAACCATGAGGAACCTCTCCAGATAGGACTACGAAATGGCACATGTGACGAATGGTTCTGGGTTGACCTGAAAGTGAAACACAGAAGTAAGGCTAAATCATTCCCAGTCTTTCTTGAAAACAATGGGAATTTGAGCCACAGCCTATGCTACCACCAAGAGAACGGATCCACGCCAATGGGAAACACCACCAACTGCAAAGCAGTACAGACGCACGCTCCTGGAGGGCCAGTGAAGAGCAGCAACATCTCGAATGGCACCTATTGGGTGCAAGGAATGGCCTTGCGGGCCTATTTTATCCATCCTGGGAATTGGACAGGTTAGTGCGCTTCCATTTTCATATCTGACCACACTTTCAAGTAGAGCTGGGCGATAAAACGATAACGATATGTATTGCGAAATAACTTTTTCTCGATAGAAAAATTAAACTATTGCGATAGGCCTCATCTCTCTTGTCCTCTTAAAAAAAAAAAAGAACAGCCAATCCAAATTAAGTAGCGCAGAGTCGAACCAATCACAGCCGCAGCGTCACGTCACGTGACTTGTTACGTACAGCACAAGTGCCAAGGCGCACATGTGTATTTGTTTTTGCAGCCGGGCTGCCCGGGTAATGAAGGAAAGGAGTTTGCCGACTAGAGAAAAATCAACCGAGAGCGTGAGCGAAGGTTACCAAAGAAAAAACAGATGATGGTTCCAATGCCGGAGAGCTTGTCGAACGGAAGGGCCACAGAAGTTCCGTAGTGTGAAGGTATTTCGGCTATTTCAAGTCTGACAAAAAACAGAGTAGCGCGCACTGTAAATTGTGCCGAAAGCAAGTCTGGAAATACAATAAACCGGTGCATGCTCAGTCTCTGACTGAAAGTGCTAATTCGTCATTCGGCTTTTGTCAGACTAAAGTAACTGTTAAAACTGTTTGAAAAGCTAAGCTATACAACAAGGAGAGATTGAGAAATTCCTTTTAGTTCTCACTTTATTTGATATTGACAAAAGTTAGTCAATTTTGTCTGTTCTTCTGTAAAACAAACTAAGATTTATTTTTAGAATTAATATTTTGTTTCTAAGTGGAATTGACAATTTAGTCTGTTTTGTTTGTTCTATTTGAAACTTAAACGCTTTAGCGGCTGCTTTTGTGTAGTTTGCAATATTTGCCTTTATTTATCTGAAACTGAAGTTTCATGTTCCTTAAGTACATCTACCCTGTTGAACTTATTATGGGAAATAAATATTTAAATCAAAACAAGGCGCTGATTATTTCACATTTTACTTGTGAGCAACGGCACATTTAAATCTTACAAATATAGTTATTTGGCTTATATCGTGATATATATCGTTATCGCCTGAGATGAAAAAAACATATCGTGATATGAAAAAATCTTATATCGCCCAGCTCTACTTTCAAGATAACCATGGACGCCACGTCAACTTCAACGTCAACAACAAGGAGAAGACGAAGTACCCCGGACCTCAAGCAGCATGATTCTGTGTGGGGTTCCGATGTCCCAGAGGAATTCAAACTTTGGACTGACAGATAAAAAGTTACTCACGCACTCTTCCCATGGGTGGGGGTAGGAAAACACGCTTTAAGGATAGAGACTCTGAACTACCGTTTTGGACTTTTTCTGAATGCTTCATGTAATATCGACGACGAACAGAATCAAGAAATTGACGCTCTGCGCATTGCAGTAATGCAACACAGGGTAGCATTGGACATGATTCTCGCCGAGAAAGGAGGACTATGTGTCCTCTTTAACAACACATGTTGCACATACATTCCAGATAAAGTGCACTCATCGAACATGACTGAAAACACTCAGACAACTTCGGGATGCACAACAACGAGACTATGCCACAAACACAGAAGACTGGCTTACGTGGCTTTTAAGCGGCTCTTGGAAGTCCCTGCTGATTAAAGGACTTGTTTTTGTTGGTGTTCTTTTACTGTTATTGTGTCTTTTCACTTCATGTGTCATACCTTGTTTGAAGAACATGGTATCAAAAATGGTAACTGCTTCAATTCATGCTTGCATCACCCTATCACAGAATGAAGAAGATGATGATGAGATAGACACTTGGATATAACATACTCACAAAACCCACTATTTTATGATGTCTTGGCTAAAGACAGACTTGGCTAAATGTTTACAAGTGGCCATAGACTGATACAATAAGCTATGAACTGTACATATACATATGTACAACAGGAGGGAATGTTAAGAGATTTTTCAGGATTTGGGGATTTTTATTATGTTATGCTTAAAAGTACATTTCATTATCTAAATGTGTTTGCTCTTTCAGTATTCAGCTTAAATGGGGAAGTTACACTCTGTGCAGACTCCTAAATGGGGAAGTTACACTCTGTGCAGACTCCACAGGAAGCCTGCACGCAGCACAGTTCTATTTTATCTCTTCCTGTACGTGCTATGAAAGAGCTATGAATAAAGGCTCCTTTTACTGCAGGGCGCGAGTCTCCCTGAGTCTCACCCGTGTACACGTTAAACCTGTCTAAGCGTTTTTATTCTGACCTGAGTTGCAATACAGGAAATCTCCTGACAATGGAAGATTGACAGCGCACAATGTGCTTTGAGGTAGCAGCCAAGAAAGGTGTAGTTTGTGTCTGTGAACACCCGTGTGTGCACCTGCGTGCACACCTGTGTGGATCAACACACTTGTATTCAAAAGGTTTCTCCATGTAACGATCTGGTAGGTAGTGTGGGGAAAACGAATGTTTTTCTTTTTGAGCAGCTTCTTTATGGCTGTGTATTCTTTGCGGTTTTTTTTGACAATTTCAGATGGATAATCATGGTCAAAATAGATGAAGCTGGAACCTACTTTGATTTTCCTTTTCCGTGCTTCTCTCAGGACCATGTCTTTTTCTGAATATTCCTGAAAGTTGATGATGACAGGTCTCGGAGGTGCCCTCGGTAGGGGTTTACTTGCCAGCAAGCGATGTGCGCGTTGAATTTTCAGGTCAAAATCCTCCAGTATTTGCAGGTGGGTCTTCAAAAAGATATCAGTGAATTGTGGAACCGGGTTCATTTCTTCCCCCTCCGACAAACCGAATAGACAGATATTGTTTCTCTGTGACCTTGATTCCAGGTCAGCAATCTTTTGCTGAACACTTTTCCACTCCTTCAGACTCGTGCACATGGCCGTGGTCACCTCTTCAGCCCAGCTCTCCAGCTGGGTGATCCTGAACTCCGCCTCATCCACCCGCTCCGATAGGCACTGTATGTCCCTGGCAATGTTATCCAGCTTGCTGTTCATTTTGTCACCAACTTTTTCCTGCTTGCCATTAATTTCCTGGCTCAGTTTGTCCATATTTTGTCTGCTGTCCTCTTGAATCTCTGCTTTTAGCTTTACTATAGCTTGGAGTATCTCCGAGTCTTTACTAGTCGCTGCGTTGTTGCTAGCATCAGCTTGGTCCGGCTGAGAGTTAGCTTTGGCAGTCGAAGTGCTTCTATCTTGTTGTTTTGGCATATTTCCCCATTCCCTTAAGGCCTATTAGGGGTTATAACCCTTTCAATGTTGAGTGAGCAGAAAACAATCCAAGATAACGAGTTGAGAAGGGATAACCAAAAGGGAAGGTGGGAGAGCGACTCCTCGACATGACCGGTTACTCCATTGGCTAAAGCAGAAGTCTTCCCATCTAGTTTTTAAAGAAGTTTGCACCTAAATTAGTCCCTTTACTATTAAAACTCTTCAGGGAGGTTTTAGACAAGAAGGCCCTACCTGCAACTATGACACAAGCAACTATTACACTTCTCCTTAAAAAATCAAAAGATCCCTTGCTATGCGAGTCATACCATCCAGTTAGCCTGCTGTGCTGTGATTGTAAGTGTTACGGCCCTAGCAGAGCCTCCTCCTGAAGATGCCTGTGTGGGCGTGTCCTTCAATCTCTTCTGCCTGAGGTGCCGCCTTTCTCTTTTACACAGCTGACTCACATCAGTAATTAAAGGGATTTAAGCCCAGGGACAGGTGAGCTCCTGAGGTTACAGCTACTGAGTTGTGTGTTTGTAGCTACTGAGTGGTGTGTTTGATGTTTGCAGCTAGTGAGCTGTGGGTGTTCTGTTGCAGCTAGCAAGCTGTGCATTTGGTGTGTTTGCAACTAACCCTGAGCTGCCGCTGGCTGACCATTTCTCAGGTCCTCAAAATGACTTGCAGGGGGACAGATCATGTATAAAACCACCACTCAGACCTGCACCCCTTGCTAACAAACATGCCTGTACCCCTGACCTGAGGAACCACCTGAAAACTGTTCCAGTAAGGTCTTCTGACTGCCTGCTGTGTTCTTCACATGTGATGGCTCAAAAAAGCCCTGGCTATCACATGGGACATTGTTTTGAGGGTCTGCGGCCACCCTCAGTCAGTATTTTGAACCCATTGAGATGGGGTCGGCAGCTTCCGCAGGAAATGCCTAACCGTTGCTATGGGGTTTAGTAGGTGGAAAGGCTGCAATGTGGTGATGAAACAGTTATGGACTTAATTGTTTTGGTTATCGTAATCATTTGACAAACTATGGGTTTGTATTTATGGGAGGGGGTGTTACGGCCCTGGCAGGGCCTTTTCTTGAAGGTGCCTGTGTGGGCGTGTCCTTCAATCTCTTCTGCCTGAGGTGCCGCCTTTCTCTTTTACACAGCTGACTCACATCAGTAATTAAAGGGATTTAGGCCCAGGGACAGGTGAGCTCTGGGCCAGAGTGCCATGTGAATGGTTACAGCTACTGAGCTGTGTGTTTGTAGCTACTGAGCGGTGTGTTTGATGTTTGCAGCTAGTGAGCTGTGGGTGTTCTGTTGCAAATAGCAAGCTGTGCGTTTGGTGTGTTTGCAACTAGTGAGCTGCTCTTTTTTTTTTTTTTACTTAATTTTCAGTTCATCGACCAACGCTTGGGTTTTTCTTTTGTTTCTTTAAATGGTGAGAGCGGCTTGTCCGTCTCTTTTCGTTAGTATTAATAGAAACTTTAATAAAACTCTTTAAGTTAACCCTTTTGCCTCCTTGTCTCCTTTTTCTGACCCGGACACTTTTTGTTACTTCCCCCTCACCGCCTAAACCCCTTAAGGGAAGGTAACATAAGTTTCTGGCAAAAGTTCTAGCTGGCAGACGAGATCGATCAACTGCAGATCAGACAACAAACGACGGAGGCTCCAGAAAAGTGCAATCGAACGATGAGTTTATTAACACAGGAGAACAACCATCAGCATATGGCCTGTTTTGCTCTGACAAAAATACACTGGGTTCTGGTTTTATAGCATAGAGGATCACGCCCCCACATACACGTCAAATACAGATCAAAAATACATTGTGTACAGTCATTGTTTACAGACAAGGGTACATCTTGTACATCTCTAATAACTATAAACAGACATAACTTCTCTTTTTGATAACACCTTCCTTTTAAGGTAATAACTTCAAGCTTCAGGGCCTCTAAGGGCTAATAATTGACCCTCGTCCTCAATCTCTAAGTAGACTGAATTGGCGCAGGTCTCAAATAAGAAGCAGAAGACACTTGGGCCTTCACTCAGGCCTGCTACTAGATTTATGTGTATTGTAAGCATGCATGCAATTAACCTGCTATGTTCTCATCTTCCCTCAACATGTATCACCTGGACACTCTCACCAGTGAAGCTTAAAACCCTCTTGGATAGAACATCAACTCTAAACAAGCACAGATATGCAATGTGTATAAAATGATCATAACTACACCTGTAAATAGAAAGGTCAATGTGATGACAAACATATTCAATGCAATATGAACCCTGTAAACAATATTACTGTTAAAATAATACTGTAAACCATGTTATTAATGCATTCATCATAAGGCAGATTATATGATAGCAATAAAAGAATCTCTAAATCCCAACACAGACTTGAAGGTGTTCTTCCCAAATTTATTCACCTGGACCAGACGGGCTTTGTGGCAGGCAGATATCCAGCAATATGCGACGTGTCTTCATTGTACTCTATCAATATAATAATACTGAACCTGAAGTGTTCATTTCTCTTGATGCACAACAAAACGTTTGACAGAATGGAATATATAAAAGTTTGGATTCGGTTCAGTCTTCTGTTCTTGGCTTACCATTCTGTATGCAACAGCATAAACATCCGTACGAACCAATGAGGTCATGTCTTCTCTTTCATGTGGTACGGGACAGTGGTTGCTAGGGATGGGTATCATTTAGGTTTTATCCGATACCGGTGCCAAACCGGTACTTTTGAAACGGTGCCGGTGCTTAAACGGTGCTCAAACCGGTGCTTAAAGAATGGAGAACACAAAATTGCTCCAAAAACCTCTCATGTTGGGCTGTTTTTTTTTTTGTAAAAAGATAACAATGTTAGCCTTTTCTTCAGCTATAGGGCATATATGGTCTCACTGTTGGCTGGAAGCAGTGCTTAAACAATGGAAAAAAACACAAACTTTGTCCAAAAACCTCTCATGTTTAACTGTTTTACACTTTTTCTTTGGTCATTTTAGCCTTTTTGTCCAAGGTGAAAGGAGTATCTGCCGTCAAACAAGAAGACAGCCGCATGTAACTACGACGGTGTTTGCTAGTTCACCTTATATGCATTAATGTAATAACGTGGTTAGCGTACTCAACGTTAATTACACACAAACAACATGAAGCTACTCACGCAGAGAAGAACGGCTGCTGCTGCCATCATCATCCATCATCATTTCTGCTACGCTGACAGGGTTAGGGGCCAGGACTCTACTCTTCGGGTTTTTGGGGGATGTTGCTAACTCCGGGTCCGATAACAGGCACCACACCCGCAGTAGATGTGCATGGTATGAGGTCTCGCAGCAAGCTATCAAACACGGCGCATTTCTCAGCTTTAAAAAAAAAATGCTATGCGTCGCCAGGTGTTTCATCAGATTTGAGGTGTTACCTCCTTTGACAGTATCACAGTATCAGCTTAAAGCACTTAAAGTTTCCATCTTTTGCTGCGAAGTACAGCCAGACTTTTGATCGCTTCGCCTTGGGCATTTTTAATCTGTAGCTCTGCTCTAAAAGAACGCACGTACCTGGACCCGCCTACTATCCTCGGAAACGTAAAATGATTGGCTAGAACTGGCTCAGGAAAAAAAAAAAGCACCGAAATAAAGCACCGAAATGTGCGCTGCTTTTCGGTCTGGTTACTACCGTTTATGTCAGAACCAGTGCCATCATGGCACCAGACACTGGTACCATCATGGCACCGGACACCGGTACCCATCCCTAGTGGTTGCCCTTGAGCCCCCTACTATTTGATATCGCTGTTGAACCTTTGTCAATAAAGAGGAGGGACTACAAATAGGCAAGTGAACAAATTGTCCCTTTATGCGGACAACCTCCTCTTTCTTTCAAAACCAAGCACCATGATCTAAATGCTCTAAACCTTATTAAAAAATTTAGGGAAGTATCTGGCTACAGACTAAACTTATCCAAAAGTGTTTTATTCACCAATCAATGAGAAAGCTCGGCAAACTACTTTTAATAGCTCCTCTGTCACAGTCAATAAAAATAATTTTGGGTACTTGGGCATTTGTGTAACTTACAATTGCTTATTTAATTAAGCTTATGCTTATTTAATCACTATGCTAGTGGTTCTCAAAATTTTACATCGTTCCCCACATGACAGGTAGAAATATTTTCACGCCCCTTCCAAACAAAAAATAACAGAAAAGCCTAGCTGCAACTTTATTTAGATAATAAACTCATTCACAATGAATCCTTCAGTAATTTTTGTTTTAAACAAACAACTTTCATTTCAAACAACTATTTGTAACTGTTGTCACTAGACTTATTCATTAGTCTGCACCACTTCTTCAAAAAAGCAACAAGTTAAAAAGAATGTGAACATTGTCAAACATGGAAAAATAAAGTTCAGCCTTAGTCTTATTTTAAAAAAAGAAATCCAGAAACTTGTGAAAAGAGATGGAAATTATATAATTTACTGACCCTGTTTTATCTGCAGAGCTGGCATGGGCTGCGGCGAGGCTGCGGGGGAGACGGACCCACCTCAGCTGCATCCCCAAACTCGCCTTGCTGGCTTAAAACAGAATGAACTCGGTCCTGTTGTTGTTGATGAGTATAGGCTGTAGCCAAAAAGCTGCAGCTGCATGTGTATGGTAACAGCCACAATAAAGAAGTGTACTGAAAAGTGGGAACATGTGGTCGGGTTTCTCATGCCCCAATCCTTGGTTTCAGCACCACTGTAAACAATGCACGACAGACCCGACCACATGTTCGCACTTTTCGGTACACTTCTTTATTGCGGCTGTCGACTTACACACGTGGATGCAGCAGATGTGCATATTATTAAGATAACTGCCTCAAATTTCTTTGTTCCACTGTAAAAGTGATTCCAATGTTAAACATTAGTTCCGCATGATTCTTTTGCCAGGTAATTTGCGGCCCATCTGTCAGAACTCTGTGCCCCACCAGTGGGCCGCGCCACACACTTTGAGAATCACTGCACTAATGCATTAAACAAGGTCAGAGTGGTTATGAAAAGGTGGCCAAACCTCCCTCTCTCTTGTAGGAAGAATCAACTCAGTAAAGAAGACAATTATGCCTAGGTTTTATATTTGTTCCAAATCTTACCCGTCTTTATTTCTAAAATGTTTTTTTTTAAAAGAATCAAACAACTGTATATTCTATGTTCATCTGGAACAAAAACATCCCAAGAATTAGGAAAGAGTATTTAGAAAGACAGAAAGAGGATGGTGGGCTATCTTTAACCAATTTTCTTTATTTTTTCTTTTTTTTATTACTGGGCAACCAACATTTATAAGTTGTTGTATACTTTACAGACTTATCAGACCCTGAATCTCCAGACTGGGTCCACCTGGGACAACACTCTTGTAATCCGGTCTCACTTAGCTCTTTGATGTGCAGCCCTTTACCAGTGAGCAAATGTCATTGGAGAGCAATACGGTTGTTTGAGGCTCTTTAAAGATATGGTTCCAACTTAGGACTCATTTTAAATGCAGACAGGCACTAATTTCATCTCCTATACAGTGTTCATTTCGCCCCATCTTTGATAGATCCATCATTTCAATGGTGGCACCGGAGAGGCATAACATGTGCAAAGGACCTTTTTAAAAGAGGCAATGTCATTTCTTTTGATCACTTGAAAAGAGACTTTGATGTCCCACAAACTGACTTTTTCAGGTATCTACAAGTACGCAGATATGCAAAGACCAATTTTTTTGTTTTTTCTAAAAAACAAAAAAAGAATTGATGAATGTTTGGACATGAATCCAGTGCATAAGGGCTTGGCGTCAGCCATAAATGGCAAGATTGAGGATTCTGTGTCTCAATCACTTAGCCATTTGAAAAACGTATGGGAAGAAGAACTGGGGTAACTCTTTATAGATGATGCCTGGAAGGCTGCAATCACAAGAATTCATTCCTCGTCAATCTGCATCAGACATGGAACTGCACAGATTGCACTTATTTCAAAGTAGAACAGCAAGACTGTATCCTGGCGCAGATTCATTATGTACCAGGTGTGGACACGGCCCAGCTGACCACAGTCATATGTTTTGGCTCTGCCCCAGACTTCAAACCCTTTGAGAGGCAGCATTTTGGACAATTTGGTTTATGTGTAAAAGGAATATTAAATTGAGTTCAATAACTGCTTTATCTGGGGTTGTCCCTACAGGTACATCAATATAAACACGTCAGACCAATGCAATATTATTCATCACACTACTTGCTTAATATTGTTCAATAAAAACTACTTTTTCGGTTATCAAAAAAATAAACATCCTTGTAAATACTGTCAGGGAAGGTGTGGAAAACAGGACTCGTATGCAGGACTACTTTAACCCTTTAAAACCGGTCGGAGCGGGCACGCTCTGTTTTGCATAACTATTTTTAAATCCCGGTAGCACTGCAACGACGTAAGCTAGCACAATAATTTTTTTTGCATATGAAACCGGAGGAGTTGTACTTACATCTCATGCCATCAGCTTGTCCTAGGTCACAGTTTCCTTCCTCATATAGCTTTGCAAAAACTGCATAAAAAGCGCTTGCAGCAACAAAAACATAATATTCCAGAAACACGCTTTGCTGATCCGATCAGCTGTTCATAACACTTCCTAGGTTGGAATAGACGTCAGTGCGAACTTTCGCATGTCCGCCATTACCTGCCTGAAACCAGAAGTGACGTCATTTTCGCGGAAATGTAGTTTTTTACCATCAGGGCATCATGAGCCTGTACTGGTGTTTTTAAAAGTTATCTTTGACTTTATGACTTTCTGTGTCGTTTCTGGGATGCTTTGGACTCATATTGCACTGCTGGAAATAGTTTATTTTGATGCATAAGCTGCTTTTTTGCAAATTTGCACTATAATATTTATTTTCGTTTTTCCTGCAGTATATAAAAATTGGTGTATTTCAAAAATAAAACTATGAAGACACTCAAAATAAATTTCCTGTGGTGGGAAACTATTTTGTACAACTTTTTTGTATTTACAGTTTTGAGGGATAAACCTCCTACACTTCTCTAACTAGAAATATATGTTAAAAAAACAAAAACGATTTTCAATTTTTTTGTAGTTTATTGCACTTTTTTGCAATTTATTTAATTACTATGCACTTAATCCATACATATTATTAGAATTTGGGCTATAATGGTTGTATTGATGTATAACAACTTGAAATGCTCCCAAAAATGGCACTACAGCATGTAAAAATATAATATAAGCTCTGGTGGACTTGGTTCTATGGTAGGTCTTAAAGGGTTAAAGAAGACAGTGTATTTATTTACAGTTAGGCAAAGGTGCAACAGTTCAATATACATACATATATATATTTATATATATATGTGTGTGTGTGTGTGTGTGTGTGTATGTGTGTGTGTGTCTATGTGTGTGTGTGTGTGTGTATATACATACATACATACACACGTAAAAAAAAAAAAAAAACACCCAGCACGCCCCTGCGGGCGGTTTATCCTTCAAGCTCGGGTCCTCTACCAGAGGCCTGGGAGCTTGAGGGTCCTGTGCAGTATCTTAGCTGTTCCCAGGACTGCGCTCTTCTGGACAGAGATCTCCGATGTTGTTCCCGGGATCTGCTGGAGCCACTCGCCTAGCTTGGGAGTCACCGCACCTAGTGCTCCGATTACCACGGGGACCACAGTTACCTTCACCCTCCACATCCTCTCGAGCTCTTCTCTGAGCCCTTGGTATTTCTCCAGCTTCTCGTGTTCCTTCTTCCTGATATTGCTGTCATTCGGAACCGTTACATTGATCACTACAGCCGTCTTCTCCTGTTTGTCTACCACCACTATGTCCGGTTGGTTAGCCACCACCATTTTGTCCGTCTGCATCTGGAAGTCCCACAGGATCTTAGCTCGGTCATTCTCCATCACCCTTGGGGGCATCTCCCATTTTGACCTTGGTACTTCCAGGTTATACTCGGCACAGATGTTCCTGTACACTATGCCGGCCACTTGGTTATGGCGTTCCATGTATGTCTTGCCTGCTAGCATCTTGCACACTGCAGTTATGTGCTGTATTGTCTCAGGGAGATCTTTGCACAGCCTGCACCTGGGGTCTTGCCTGGTGTGATAGACCCCAGCCTCTATAGATCTTGTGCTCAGAGCTTGTTCCTGTGCTGCCATGATTACTGCCTCTGTGCTATCTTTCAGTCTGGCTTTGTCCAGCCACTGGTAGGATTTCTGGATGTCAGCCACTTCCTCTATCTGCCGGTGATACATTCTGTGCATGGGCCTGTCCTTCCATGATGGTTCCTCCTCTTCCTCCTCTTTCTTGGGTTTCACTTTTTTTCAGTTTATTCACTGAGCACGCAGCCAGTTGGGGCCATCTTACTGATGTATTCGTGGATGTTTGTTGTCTCATCCTGGACCGTGGTGCTGACACTCACCACTCCCCATCCTCCTTCCTTCCGCTTAGCATTCAGCCTCAGGGTGCTGGACTTGGGGTGAAAACCTCCATGCATGGTCAGGAGCTTCCTTGTCTTGATGTCAGTGGCCTCTATCTCCTCCTTTGGCCAGCTTATTATCCCAGCAGGGTACCTGATCACGGGCAGGGCGTAGGTGTTGATAGCCCAGATCTTGTTCTTACAGTTTAGCTGACTTGCCTGACCCTCTGCAGGTACTTGGTGTTTTCAGCTTTTCTAGCAACCTCTTCATGGTTCCTGTAACGCAAAGTTATTTAAGGGCTAGTTTTTTTGCAACGGGTGAGTTTACTGACTGACACGCAGAAGAAATTGTTCTTTATTGAGCCTAGATGGTGTGAATGATGAGACCAGAGACTACAAATTCTTGTTTAGGAAAAATCAAAAATATATTGAATAAATGGGGGAAAGCAGAAATGGAACAAAATAATAAATACAAAAACACAACATAAATAAATGCCCACAATTAATTAATAAATTAATGCTGTGATTCTCTGTGCAAGAGTCCTTTTGGTCCTTTTTTAAGGTTTCTTTTTTAAAGTTCACTTTTAAGGAATTCCTCCTTAGGGTCCAGCTTTATGTAATGGGGAAAATATGTCCGTAATCCAAAGACGGCAAAAATGGGTGAAAAGAGGGGAAAAGAATGGTCCTACCGGCTCGCCACTTCAATATGAAGAAGATCAAATCGGTGTGAAAAAAAAAAAAAACCTGACCTGTAGGCCAGAAAAATGTCCATTAGTACATTAAGTTCAATTCAGTTTACCGGTAAACAAATAAATTTTTCTGCAATTCTATGCAACAATGTGAATCATGAATCATCATCATCATCATCTTTCACAAAGGTACAATAGTTAAATTATTAATCATTTTGGCTACGTAGCTTAATCCATACATTGCAGTAGCGTTCACCACAAACAAATACAAAAACGACAATAAAGAAAAACAACTGTCTAACAGACAGCATAGCCAAATTAAAGGCAACACATAACAGCAATCAGTGAATTGCACTTTGCTTAAAAGAAAGCCAATTTAAGTGCTTAAATAAATAAAAGTGTTCAAAAACAGCAGTTTTTGAACCGGAGTTCTGCTCACGGTGGGAACCCACCAAAGTAATTTTACGAAGTAATTTTAATCGCGGAAACGATCAACTCGTTACTGACAACTAAAAGGTTGTTTTTGGTAGATGTTAAAGACACTTACCGCTGAGGTGATAAGATTTTATAGACAAATTGAGGGGAGAAAACGCTGTGTTTTCCAACGCCGTTCTAAACGCCATAAGCTTACAGCCACAGCAGGAGTCGAACCCGGAAGTATCCCTCCACAGCCGGTTTTCATACTTGCCACGACGTGGAAGGAGCAAATCAGGAGAGGGACCTCAAGTCAGCTGACGTGGGTCATGTGACAGTGCGTAGTTGATATGGGTTACATTCCCATTTGCCTGTGGGATCCCCAGGTACTTGTAGCTGTCCTCTATGTCTACAATCCCCTTCAATCCCCTCAGTTCTGACTACCTTTCCTCTCTTTGTTACCATCCGACTACATTTCTCCAGTCCGAATGACATTCCGATATCATTGCTGTGTATCCTGGTGGTGTGGATCAATGAATCAATGTCTTGTTCATTCTTGGTATACAGCTTCATGTCATCCATGTACAGGAGGTGGCTGACAACTGCTCCATTCCCTAGTTGGTATCCGTAGCCAGTCTTGTCAATGATCTCACGGAGGGGGTTCAGGCCTATGCCGAACAGCAGTGGGGACAGAACATCTCCTTGGTAGATCCCGCACTTGATTTTGACTTGTGCTATGGGCTTGAAGTTGGCCTCTAGTCTTGTCTGCCACATCCCAATTGAATTCCTGATCTGTCCATGAAGCCAGATAACACACTCCAATTAGTTAAACTGCAGGAATGTCTTAAAGACATAAAGACCTGGATGACCGCTAACTTTCTGCTTCTTAATTCAGATCAAACTGAGGTTATTGTACTCAGCCCTGAAAATCTTAGAAATATGGTGATTCTTACTCTGGATGGCATGACCTTGGTCTCCAGGAACACTGTGAGGAACCTTGGAGTCATTTTTGACCAAGACATGTCCTTCAATGCAGATATTAAACAAATATGTAAGACTGCTTTCTTCCATTCGCGCAACATCTCTCAAATTAGCAATATCCTGTCTCAGAGTGATGCTGAGAAACCAGTGCATGCATTTATTACTTCCAGGCTGGACTACTTTAATTCATTATTATCAGCATGTCCTAAAACCTCCTTGAAAAGCCTTCAGTTAATCCAAAATGCTGCAGGGAGAGTCCTGACAGGGACTAGAAAGAGAGAGCAGATTTCTCCAGTATTGGCTTCCCTTCATTGGCTTCTTGTTAAATCCAGAATTGAATTCAAAATCCTGCTCCTTACATAAAAGGTCTTAAATAATCAGGCTCCGTCTTATCTTAATGACCTTGTAGTACCATATCACCCTATTAGAGCACTTTGCTCTCGCTCTGCAGGCCTACTTGTTGTTCCTAGAGTATTTAAAAGTAGAATGGGAGGCAGAGCCTTCAGTTTTCAGGCCCCTCTTCTGTGGAACCAGCTTCCAGTTTGGATTTGGGAGACAGACACTATCTCTACTTTTAAGATTAGGCTTAAAACTTTCCTTTTTTGCTAAAGCATATAGTTAGGGCTGGACCAGGTGACCCTGAATCCTCCCTTAGTTGTGCCTCAATAGATGTAGGCTGCCGGGGGATTCCCATGATGCATTGAGTTTTTCCTTTCCAGTCACCTTTCTCACTCACTATGTGTTAATAGACCTCTCTGCATTGAATTATACCTGTTATTAATCTCTTTCTCTCTTCCACAGCATGTCTTTATTCTGTCTTCCTTCTCTCATCCCAACTGGTTGCAGCAGATGGCTCCGCCCCTTCCTGAGCCTGGTTCTGTCAGAGGTTTCATCCTGTAAAAAGAGAGTTTTTCCTTCCCACTGTCGCCAAAGTGCTTGCTCATAGGGGGTCATATGATTGTTGGGTTTTTCTCTGTATCTATTATTGTACGATCTACTGTGCAATATAAAGCGCCTGGAGGCGACTGTTGTTGTGGTTTGGCGCTGTATAAATAAAATTGAATTGGATTGAATTGAACTGATGAAATCTCTTAGGGTCCTGCTGATCTTGTATAGTTCCAGGCATTCCAGGATCCAGGTGTGGGAAGCACAGGCTGAGGGGGCGATGTGGCAGCAATTTTTCAAACCAGCCTATTAATCAACGAAAGACCCAGACAGGCTTTTAATTCATTTGAAAGCCTGATGCTTAGCCTTGTCCACCCCAGCTGTAAAACTCAAAAACCAGTCTTATTTGTTATCATCTATCGTCCACCTGGGCCTTAGAGTTTCTGTCTGATTTCTCAGACTTTTTATCTGATTTAATGCTCAGCTCAGATAAGATAATTATTCTGGGTGACTTAAACATCCATATAGATGCTAAAAATGACAGCCTCAACATGGCATTTAATCTGCTATTAGACTTTCAACTGGCTTCTCTCAAAATGTAAAAGAACCCACCCACCACTTTAATCACACTCTAGATCTTGTTTTAACATATGGCATAGAAACTGAACATTTAACAGTGTTTCCTGAAAACCCTCTCTTGTCTGATCATTTCCTGATAACATTTACATTTACAATAATTGATTACACAGCAGTGGAGAGTAGACTTTATCACAGTAGATGTGTTTCTGACTTACCTGAGTGCAGGTTTCCCCAACCTCATAAACAGTACATTTGCACAATGACTGAAACTAGCACCACTGAATGAACAATGGGCTGTGAGGCCAGTTCCTGTATCAGTAATATGCAAATTGTCATGACCATGGATCCTTGACCATCTATCAATAACCACTGATCAATAACCACTGATCACTGCCTATTGATCATTGGCCAAGAGGCAACGCTATTGACTGGACCTCACACCGCAGGCTATACCAAGGGGAAGCTACACCAAGTCTGTATGGTTTATCAAAGATACATAAACAGGGTGCACTTTTAAGACAAATTGTCTGTATGATCAACTCAGTCACCTATAACATCTCTAAGTTTCTGGCTTGGATCCTCAACCCATTGGTTGGCAGCTCTAAATGTCACATCCAAAACACCTTGGATTTTGTTGAGAAAGTGAGAGATGTTATAATGGAGGCAGATGAAACAATGGTCTCATACAATGTTACATCCTCTCTTCACTTGCGTTCCAGTCACTGAAACGTTGGAGGTAGTTCATAAGAGATTACAGAATGACCCCAACCTCAGCAACAGGACCACTCTCAGGACAAATCAAGGAACACCACCAATTCATTGGTTCAGGTATGTGTATGACACCTGAGTGAAATTCAAATCTCGCACTGTCAACCAACATACACAGATCAGTATTAAAGGTTTGACTGTCATCATCCACTGGAGCACAAACTGTCTGTGGGGATGGTGTTGGCTCTGTGTTGTAGCGTCATGATGACACCCAAAGCGGCCAGGGAAGCAGAAGAACATCACATCAAGAAGGCCCTGAGTAAATGCGATTATCCCACATGGATATTTGTCAAAGCTGGGAAGGCACCTAAATAAAGCTCCAGGCAATCCAGGAGAGAAGGACAACTGCTGCCTAAGCAAAAGCTCTTAGTGATCCCGTATGCGTCAGGAGTATCGGATCATCTGAGATGTATTTCCTCTAAACACAGCATCTCTGTGGCTTTCACACCTCAGAACACGCTGCATAAATAATTGGTCCAACCCAAGGATTTTTATGCCAGGGAAACCAAACAAACCTCTGGCTAAGAGGATGGCACATCACACAGAAGAGCCACCTCATCAGGCCAGGACTCTGCAGTCTATTTACACCTACAGGCCAGTGGACACTCTTTCATTGATGAGGATGTACACATCCTGAATAGGGGGAAATGCTGGTTTGAGCGGGGAGTCAAGGAGGCCATTTGCTGAGTGACAAAACCTTTCTCCCACTGAAAACACTATGTCCAGATGAACAGAATCAGTTATTTGGGATTTCCTTACATGGATGACTAAGTATGCATCAAGACCTTGACTAAAGCTGTTTCTGAACTGTGTTGACCACTGAAACCTCACTGAAACTCTTCAAATAAACCATTGGTCTGCAGATATACAATATAAAGCGCCTTGAGGCGACTTTTGTTGTGATTTGGCGCTATATAAATAAAATTGAATTGAATTGAATTGAATAGATGGTCAGTTAGCTGTTTTACACCTACAGTGTAGCACATCAGGGGCTGTCTACCCCCCTCCCTCGATCCCCACCAATTTCCCCTCAGACCAAATCAGTCCACGGAGGATGTCATTGCCATCACCCTTCACAGGGTGCTAAGCCGTTGGGACAACAGGAAGAGCTACAGGGGGATCCTCTTCGTGGACTACAGCTCAGCATACCATAATCCCAGATACTCTCACCATCAAAGTGGACCACCTTCAGATCCCCCTTGTTACCTGCTCCTGGATCAAAGACTTCCTAATTAACCAGCCTCAATCATTTAGCAACTCACTTGGAGCACACTGTTGTATTTAAAGGAACTAAGGAGCTTGGAAAGAAAAGCGTCTGGACTTGTTTAAGTTGCTTGAAGACGTTTCACCTCTCATCCGAGAAGCTTCTTCAGTTTTAAGGGTCAAATGGTGGAGAGTCCCAGATTTAAACCCAGTGGGAGTTTCCCCCCAAAGAGGGACAAAAGGACCCCCTGATGATCCTCTACCTAATCACATGCGCCAAGGTGTGAAAACGGGTGTGGGTCCCAATCAGCCAGGGTTTCGGGTGAGCTCATTGTGAAACCTGGCCCCACCCTATCATGTGATTTCCTGAGGTCAGATGGCCCAGGATGTGAGTGGGCGTTAAGGCGTCTGGGAAGGGTTCTCAAAACTGGATTATAGATGGCAGACAGTTGGTGTCGTAAACCCCCGCCTCTGTTCAAAGATGGTCGCTCACAGTGGACATAAATGGCTTCTTTCACTCCTCTTTCAAACCATCTGTCCTCTCTGTCCAAAATGTGAACATTGGCATCCTTGAAAGTGTGACCTTTTTCCTTTAGATGCAGATGAACTGCTCAGTCTTGTCCGGTGGAGGTGGCTCTTCTATGTTGTGCCATGCTCTTGTGAAGTGGCTGTTTGGTCTCTCCAATGTAGAGGACCCTCAGGCGGTCCTTTTGTCCCTCTTTGGGGGGAAACTCCCACTGGGTTTAATTCTGGGACTCTCCACCATTTGACCCTTAGAACTGAAGAAGCTTCTCGGATGAGAGGTGAAGCGTCTTCAAGCAACTTAAACAAGTCCAAACGCTTTTCTTTCCAAGCTCCTTAGACTACGATGACCTGGATGACTGAGAACCTTCACAGACATATTTAAAGGAACTGTACTGCAGTGGTTTGAATCTTATTTAACCAGCGAAGCTTTTGTTCCTTGAAGCTCTGTTTTCATGTGGGGTCCATTAAGGGCACATTCTTACCCCAGTCCTTTTTTCAATTTATATGCTTCCCTTTTGTCTAATCTAAAGAAAGAAAAAATATAGCATATGATTTCATTGTTATGCAGATGATTTAAAGATGTACTTACCACTGAAATTGACATTGTCCAGCAGTCCTCGCTGGTCGACCTGCCCTAGTGTTTTGTTTTGTTATTTTTTACTATGTCATTCTTAAGGCTCCCCTCTTGGTCACCTGCTTCTTCCTTTGTGTGTGTGTGTGTGTCTGTGTGTGTGTGTTTGTGTATCTGTTGTACCGGTTTATGGGCAATCATCAGGCTGCAAGGAATTCCTGCGCTGAAGTCAGCCACACCTGTCGCCCATCAAGCTTCGCTGGCTGCAGCTGATTATCCTTGTCAGTGGCCCACTACTTAAAAGTGTGACTGAGTTTCAGTCGACAGTGGATCGTTGAGTGACCAGAGCCCCGGGTCTGAGAAAAACCTGTCTTTGCCCTTATCTGCTTGAACGCTAAACTGTTCATCACGTCTTTTCTTTTAGGAGCCTGAAAAGGAGTGTGTTGCAGGGGCGAAGTGTTGTTGTAAAAATCGAGTATTGGATTTTCACCCTTTAAGTACCACAGAAGAAGTCATGTCTTTGGAAACTGTTCACATTGTTTGCTCACTATTCACTGCAAATAAGCTCACTGTTGCTAATCGGAAAGTCCTGCATTTGAGTCCTACTCTTGTCCTGAACCTGACAGAAATGCCATTATTCTGCTAAGGGCCTGACTGGACTGTCTGGAAGACTTTAAGCTGTAGGTGATGGATCTGTGGTCCCCAGAATGCTTGTTTTACAGATCGTTTGTCAGTGGGACTCAGGGGATTCACAAACTATTCCCTTCATTACCCAAAACCATCCTTAGATGAGGTTATCTCTATCGTATACAGCATGGAAGGAAAGTGCTACTCCCTCCTAAGTCACCTAAAAGATTGCCAGTAGTACTTTGTACCTAACCAAAAGTCTTGTACCATGATCTCACTGTGCCACACCTGAAATTTTTCCTTGACTTCAGCAGGAAATGCATTCTGTTTCACCTGCCAGTAACTGTTAGCATTCTACAGAGTCTCCAAAAGTTGAATCTGTTCATCTGGACGCTACGTCCAGATGAACAGATTCAACTTTTGGAGATTTACTTACCTTTATGATTGAGAATGCATCAAGACATTCTACAGAGTCCCATATGCCAACCTTGCTTGCTAAGCAAACTTTAGCTTGATGGCTGTCTTCACCTCTGGTGTCTACTGTATGTTTAAGGTAGTTGACACAATAAACACTAACCATTTTATGGCCACAGCTTTGTACAGTTGCCTAAATAATGGAGGTGCAGAACATGGGCCATTCAAAGGCCGTGTCCAAATTCATAGCCTGCATCCTCCTGAGGACCCGGCCCATGCCTGTCTACATGGGCCGGGTCCTCCGAAGGCCAGGTAAGTGAGCGGCTGTGAAATTGGATGGTCTAGCCTTCAGATTTGCCAAGGCCTCAGGCATTTTTTTAATATAACCATTTAAAACTATTTACAGAACAATCAGGTGAGCGTCATTAAATAAGAAGGCACAGAAATTATTTTTCCCACTCCAAAAAATAGTTTATGTCCACTACAAGACAGAACACAACAGGCTTAAACTCTGCAGGTATGACAACATGACTTGTATCACTCCTGTTTTCCATGTGGAGACAGCGTTTACACTGCAATCTGCCTTTGGTGGCTTTTTTTGGAGCAACTGTGATATTCAGCAGTATAACTGACACACAAAACAAAACAACGACTACACTACACACTAACTATAGCCACCAAACACGCTAAACATCACAAATCTCTCACGTATCAAAACTCGCTCTCTCTCTTTCTTTCGGTGGCTCACTCTCTCTCGCTGGTTTCACTCCTAAAAACTTCCCCCTCTTCCTAAACAACCAAATGCCACATGTTACCATATCATTTTTTGATTGGTTAACATGGTATATTTTTCCACTAATAGGGAAGGGGTGTTTTTTCTTTTTCTTTTTTTGACTGGCAAATGGAGAGTGTTTGCTAGTGCTTTCCATAGAAAACGGTGTTTTTAGAATTTCTTCCCGCTGTTTTATGCAGAAAAAACATTGCGTGTATTTTTTTTTAATCAAAACTCTGGTTTTACGTGGCCTATCAAAACCATTTAAAAACTGGTGTATAGTTTGAAGTCCGCACTTTCGACTCAGGTTGAAAAGGAGACTCTGGGTCACTGCATCTTGTTGCTGTATCGTCTTAAATTGGTCATGTGACTTTTGACGTGCCGGCGAGTCCATCGACCCCAGAGGGTTAACCTGACTAGTGAAATACCGTGATGGTTTTGAAAACAATGGGCTGTTCTCGCCGGCTCTAGTGAGCCTCAACCTCCTGGTCAGGTATCGAGCTGGTGGGTAACAGACGTATCCGAAAATGTCGGAGTACGTTTGCAAATATGTGATGTCTTGATAAATTGAGCAGATATTTGAAGTTTACACAGCTACATTCTCGCCTGAAAATATTTTAAAAGTTTATTTTGTGACCAAGAAAAACTAATATTAAAACTAAGTAGCTGCCGCCATTATTGGAAACTTGAATTGGCTGGGCCACGCTATGAATTCTGGGATATGGTGGGCCACGAAGGATACACTCAAGCCATCCTTCAAATCTGGGGAAAAGGAGGACGCATTTGTTGGCCACATTTGGAGAAGACTACGAATTTGGACAGCCTTCGTTGCGTCACTGTGACTAATCAGCCTACAAATGCGGCCTCAATAGGATACAGCCTATGAATTTGGAAGGAGTTCTGATAGTTCCGATATCACAAGTTCTCCTATCAGCACACCCTTTAGGAAAGTGTGATTACAGTTCCACAAGAGAAACTACAGCAGGGATAAGGCTGCTCCATCACTACTGCTATCTGGTGTCATCATTGTCATAAACACATTTCTCATGTGCCGTTTGAAAATGTATTTCCCTTGTATGATATCATTGATTTGATAGCAACAAGCTCCACTTTCCTGGTTTGCTCTTTATAAATAGTTGTGTCAGGGGAATGGAGTGTGTGTGTGTGTTTGTGTGTGTGTGTGTGTGTGTGTGTGTGTGTGTGTGTGTGTGTGTGTGTGTGTGTGTCGTGAGGGATGGAGCAGTCGTGTCATAAGTAACTGACCTGAGACTCCCCCATGTTTAATCTAAGAGCAAAACAGAACTCATCTGCAGCCTGAATATTGAATATGTGAACATCCTCACTCTTCCTCTCCCTCTCCTCCACTACCTCACTCACACTCATACACCTATGTCAGTGTCGGGAGAGTGAAAGTAATGTTTGCCTTTGGAGAAGCCTTTAGAAATCGAACATGAGGCTGGGTCTACTAATAAATTTTCCTGTGGGATATGAGCTTTGTGTTTCTCAGCCAGCCCTCCTCTGAAACTACTTTACACTTTGACTCATACATAGTTCCAACACTTTCTGCTCTTCCGTTATGATGTGCTTGAGGTGTACATACATTCAGTATGCTAGTCTGATTCCTGGATCTAAAATGGTCTCTGAACTAGAGCTTAATTATTACTGTGAAAGAATATTTAAGATCCTGTGACGAAGGTAATTGGAATTTTATTGATTTGTCTTAATCGGCACTGATTTGAAATGATTTGTTAGGTGAAATTTCTAATTTCTAATATTAAAAGATCATTCCTGTCTGTCAGGGTTTATAATTAAGAATTTCTGAAAATAGCTGAATAATGTGGACCAGTGTGGTCACATAGGTCTGTGATATCTACCATGACTTTTGAATGCTTCCAAGGACATCAACGAACGAGAACAACACAATTCTCTGACTAAAAAGAAACTGTTCTGGAGTACTGAATTCAGAGGACTGGATACCAGATGTAACCTAAAGAACACATGCAGGAAATTTTAATAAGCATTGTCAGCTATACATTGTAATTATGTGAGTTTTTGTTGGACCCAGTGTGCTCACACACACCCCTCTAGTAGGGTCTCTACCTGCCTCTCACAACACAGAATAAGCAAGAAATGAAAAAAAAATCATGAATAATCAAATCAGTTTATGTGCCCTGGCCAAACAATGTTTGTAACATGTCAGTTAATGATGCCTTCAATTCTGCTCAACCACTGGAGCACACAAAGTCAAATGACTTGACTTAATTTTTCTACTGAATTTTATTTCTATAGCATCAAATCACAACTGTCACCTCAAGATGTTTAACATTGTAAGATAAATGCCTTACAATGATGCACAGAAAACCCCAACAATCAAACAACCCCCTTTGAGCAATCACTTGGTGACAGTGGGAAGGAAAAACTCCCTTTTAACAGGAAAAAACCTCTGTTAAAAGGGTTAGGGTAACCCTTTTAACAAAGGACCCTAACCCTAACCCCTGCCATGACCGGTATATCAATAGATCAAAGATCTAAAAAGGGCAAATAAGGACAGATGTTTGCTGACTCCAATGAATGAAGACACTGAACTAAAAGGGATCCAGGGACTAAAGACTCCCTGCATTTGGTCAGATTTGGGTTCATAGATCTGCAGGGAGAGTGGGAGATGATGATGATGATGATGATGATGAACGATGAATGACCCATCTACCTATATTCCCATAACTGTACATACCTATTGAACAGGAAAAAAGCCCTGGCCTAGTGTTTGAAAAGTTTGTGTGGATGCCCATTTTGCTTCCAGTACAGATTATTCTCTCAACAATGATATTCTAATATAACGTGATATCAGATGATATGAGACAAGCTTAAAATGTGTTGATTGTAATTACATTTACTGAGAAGGACTGAACGAATTGTGTGAACCATTAATGTTCAACACACGACTTTTGTCTGAAATTGGTAATTTACATGTTTGCAGGTGAGATAGATGCAAAATCCAAAGATTGCTTAACAGTTGTTTAGTCTTTAATCTATAACACTTCATTTACATGTGCATACTCTACAGATAGAACGGTAAAGACTAACTAGCCTCATGTATTCTCTCACTGGAGTCCTATTGATGCCCACTGTGTGTATAGTAATGTGGGAGGTAAAGAAAATGAGTCATGATTTTTTTTTTTAATGAACAAAATTCTGGTTAAATGGTGGGAATGCCTTCTCAGCTGGGTATCGTGGATTGAAGGCTTGCATGGCTATCTCTGAGCTTCTCTATACTGCTGCTTGCTTTGTATTAAAGTAATGTTAGAAACAGCAGCTAAGCATAGAAAAGGGGTTCAATGTAAGGAATAAAGCAGACAGGAAAATACTTTTCATCTCTTTATTTCTGTCTCTCCCCCTCATTTTGCCGGCGATCATTAGGAAGTTTTAATTAAAGACCAGCAGATTATTCTCATTGCCTGCAGTCTTTCACCTCGTCTCATCATCATTGCTGCTTTAGTCCCATTTCCCCTCTCACTATGTGGCTCTGAGTATCTGAGCGTGTCTTTGAGTGATCAAAGCTTTCCACCTGGACAGCTACTGATCTCTTCCTTTTTTCTCTGCCAGCAGCCAATGTCTAAAGTTTCCAACATGCCAGCAAGTTAAGTGAATTAGTATCAATATTAACACAGACAGAACGCAGTGTAGGTTTGTTAAAATGTTCATTTCTCTACTCAAACTGACAAATGAGACATCTTTTGAAACCAGGTTCACAGAGATGCAGATGCAGACTTCTGGTTGAATTCATTGTCTTTGATCCTAAATAATTTTTAAAACATTCCTTTTGTTCAGCACTGTTCATTTATGGTCACCGTGACAGGGATGGGTCGTTACCTGTCTCACCCCCGTCCAGCTTCCACAGTATTCTCAGCAGCCCTGAGACTGCTGCTCAGGGGCACTGAGGCAAACCAGCTGAGAGACATGTGTCCAGCATGTCCTCGGTCTACCCATTGCTCTGGACATGAAACATCTCATCTAGGAGAGTCCTGGAGGCATCCCAATCAGATGGTGAACTGCCTCAAGTGGCTCCTTTTGTATGTGGAAGAGGAGCAGCTGTGCCCCGAGCTCCTCTTGAATGAATGAGCTTCTCTCTAAGTGAAAGCCCTGGCTCCTTTCAGGTGGTGCTCACTTCTGCTTCTTGTATGGTCACTGCTCAGAGCTTGTGGCTATAGGGTGAGGATAGAATAGAGTGGGCAACTGCACTGATGTGGTGGAACGTGAACTCTATCTTTAGCATGCTGTAAAAGGTTTACTTCATGTTCTTACAAAAAGTCCAGGGAGACTCTATCAATGAGTCTCGATGAGTTTCCAGTTGCTTTATGTTAAGAATATTATAGAGTAAAATATTACTAGGGTTATGCTCCATACTCAAGGATAATGAACAGAGACATAGAATGTAGGTATGAACGCAGATTTAGCAGTTGTACAGGAGGGTTTTTTAAATTGTGCTGATAGTGTATGAAAGCTGCATACAGAGACTGTCAACAGTGTGACATTGATCCAGCAGTATACAGTACACTGCAGGAATTGGGCACACACCACTTAAACAAGGATGAGATTATGACTTCATATGTTAAACTGTTGTGACTGACATTAGAGTGCACAAGCTCAGATTCACTGAGGACTGTGCATTGGTTTAAGGCTGACTGTATGATCCAAAAAATAATTTCTACCCTGAATTGCAATTCACATCTCAAAATAATGACTATATATATGAATGTCAGCAGCTAGTATCACTTTAAACAATCATTAATATGTCACTGTATCACACCTGCTGCCCGACCCCAAAAATCTGCTAAAAATTAAATCACAAAGTGCTTACCCTCTTTGTCTGTTTCAAACTTCTATATTTCACTTGTGTTCACAGCATTAATCACACATCGGCCTGTCTTCTCGACTCCCATGAAAACAGAAAGAACAGGGCAGAGAGAAATGATGAGATGTATGTTGGGTAGCGGTCCGTGCAGTTAGATGTTCTTCAAGGGGTTAGAAAAGTTTAAGTTTATAAAGGAAACTTTTAGTTGAAATTGATATAAATTAGGTAGTCAGTGTTTATTAAATAGTCAGTGCTCACATAAGAGACTGTCTTTTCTTCTGGCTTAAGATGTCCAACTTATCCTTAATGGTAAATGGCCTGTATTTGTATAGCGCTTTACTAGTCCCTAAGGACCCCAAAGCGCTTTACACAACCAGTCATCCACCCATTCACACACTGGTGATGGCAAGCTACATTGTAGCCACAGCCACCCGGGGCCCACTGACAGAGGCGAGTAATATCCAATCAGCCAAACTGATTTGAAAGATGTTAGGAATTTTGTATTCTTCTTGTTACTACTCCTGTGTTACCAACCACACCTGCGTACTTTTTGTCACCTACCTTGAATTCATCCCTGCAAGAATTTGTACAGAAGATGGAGGAAATGGAGTAGCTATAAGACATCCTCGCACACTTGGTTATCAACTCTATTTTACCCAGGTTCACTCTGGTTAATGTTAAATTGCTGACAGGGCTATAATTTTTGTCAAGACATAAACATAAATATAAATTTATATAACTGACAGTGACAAATCGTGAACTACTATCACAGCAAAAATTTATTTCACCTACCATTTTCATGTAGTATATCTTTTTAATCAAAAAAGGGAAAAAAAGATTTCTGTGCAAACATTTTTCTTTTTGTTTTTTAATTAAGAAAAAAAGTGACATTGTCATAATACTGTGTGAAATGTGGAGTGTTTTATTTTGCAGACTCAAAATCTGGATGCAGGAGACTAAAGTCAAACAGCATTAAATATTGATAATGTTCAAAATCCAATGAATAACCTCTGCAGTTTTCCTCCTTTCCTTCTCCGTCATCAACATCCAGTATATCCACTGTCCCTCCTCACCACGTCTAAACCACCTGATGACAACCACAGACGGTGACTGTATCTGCATCCTGCCTGGACTTTACTCGGGCTGTGAGTAAAAAGTGAGCCACCTTTACCGAGGTGAAGAATCTACTTAGCAATTGCAATGGAGTCCACTACTGGCTGAGGCACCCAGCAAAGCTGAGGATTACTACCGTATCCATGACTGTGACTGTTCACTCCTTTTTTCCTCTTCTCTCTGCACTAATAATGCATACGTTTGGAGTAATTATGAATGGCCGGTACGAGATAATAATAACAATGAAACCTTTCAAAGTCTCATTTAAGTTTGGGATAAGTGTTGTTATATCACCTTATGCCAGCTAGAAATTCCAAAGTTAGGTCAAATTAGATTTTAACTTCTACCCAGTCCGTGCTTGTGCCATGCCACTTGCCTGTAACTATTCTGTAATGATAACTGTATTTTCTTTGTTCTTCTGTTGTTGTAATCCCGCAATGCAGGACTTGTGTGAAGCACTTTGATGTACGTTGGTCCTTTAAATGTGCTATAGAAATAAAATTGAAACTGAAACTAATCATAATCTACATAGTGGTTCTTGTGTGGACTAACATGGTAAGCATTTAAACAGTTTGAATACGCAGAAAATGAACCGGTATTTGTCACGGTCCTGGGTCTGTGACCCAGTGTTTTGGTTTCTGTATTATTGATCTTTGTTGTTATCAGAATCAGAATCAGAATACTTTATTGATCCCTAGGGGAAATTATTTTTTGTTACAGTGCTCCATTATAAACAAGCATTAACAAAGACAGACAATACACTGAGTAAGAATAGCACAATATCTGGGGTTTGACTGCTATTGTGATGGTTTCTGTTTTTGTTTCTCTAGTTATTAGGTTTTGGTCCCCGTACTCCATGTCCCCTGTGTAGTCTCAAGTCAGTGTCCTTGAACCAGTTGTATTTCCTGTTTTACTTTGAAGGTCCGTGTCCCAGGTCATGTATTCTCTGTTGCTTCCCCGCTGTCTTGTCTAATTAGGTTCAGCTGTGTCTCCCTCCTGTGCGCCATTTCCTTGTTACCTTGTGTGTATATTTAGTGTGTGGTTACCTCTGTTCTTCATCAGAGCGTCTGCATGTCATTCTGTGTATTGTCCCTGGTGTTTCTCTGCCCAAGTGTGTCTCCAGCTATGTTTCCAGGTTCTAAGTTATTAGTTCTAAATTTCCTCATTTATGTTTAGCGGTCCACAGTTTAGGTTTCTTACAGGTTGTTTTTGTAGAGTTTCTTTTCAGCCACAAATAAAGGCTCGTTTTCAGTTTGAAACATTCTCTCCTGCATCATTGTCTGCGCCTGGGTCCACGGTTTTGCCTTGCAAACCATGACAGGTATTACTGGAAGGATAGCAGTCTCTTTTTGAGACCGGCTATCTTTTGTTGTTATCATAATTATTGGTGCTTTAACTTTTTTTATGTTCACTTTACTCTTTATTTATGCCCTTTTTCCCCATTTTCCCCCTTTTGGGGCTACTGTCACGGCTGCTGCCGCAACCGTGTGGTGTGTAAAAGAGAGGACCAGAGTGCACAGAGTGACTCAGGGAGAGGACACAGACGAACCAGCGACAAGCACGAGGTAACACACTATAGAGATTGACAGACCACGTGACTTTTGCACATTGCTTTGTGGGTACCCGTGGCAACAAAATCAAAACACTGCATCAAGCGCTAGTATTTCCAGCACCAGTAATCATTAATTCTGCAGTTTTATTTTATTTGCCCCAAAAACAGTTATGTACAAAACGATGGAGAACACGGCAGGTACGTACAAAGACAGACTTGACGAAAAGGGGAAAAAAAAGGACGAGGAAAAAATCAAAGAAGTGAAAGGGTTAGACCCATACGAGCATACAGAGTGGAGTAAGGACGTTAGCGTGCTGCCCAACTTTCATCACGGGCATATTTATTATTATATGGTCCTAAGTGTGAGTGCATACACTCACAAGATGTTTATTAACTTCAGATCCCTGCAACAAGCCCAGGTCCAGTTTACTTTGGTGATTTGGACTATTCCATTTCACAGCTGTTGTTACATTCTTTTCCTTTATCTCCTGTACAGGCCAACACAATCTATTTGTCGTTTCAGGTTGTAGTATTACACAACATTTTCAGATCTAATAGAAATAAAATGAGTGTTTCGTAATTCATTCAATTTATTGTCTTTATTTATAACTGGCATTATTGTTTCATTCTCTTATAGAATCTTACAAGAAAGAGGCAGAATTGTATTCCATTATGCTTTATTAGCTGCTTTGGTAAAAATCAAATCAACAATGCAAAAAAAACCAAACCAAAAACATTGCAAAACAACATACTGGAAAACAGTTATTCATCACTTGACTGCTTCAATACAACCCTTGGGTACATATATGTGGGACGTTTTGTGGCTGTTTTGATATCGCTCTCTCTCTTAACCGATCAAATCTTGCTGTGGTAGCAGCTTTAAACTCAGTATGTCCCAGGCTGATAGAGGTGCCCAGTCTGGATCGCATTCCAGCATTTTGTAGGCTGGTTTTCCTACAAAACACAACAAACATTAGCCCACAAAGCCACAGTGAACAAAGCAGCATAGCGCAGCGAATTCAATTCAAATAATAAGACTTATTTGTAACCTACATCAACAATTATGTTATGATAAATTACGTAATAACTACAAAAGAAGACTTACCTTTGTGGAAATGCTTGGAGCAGACTAACATGTGAGCTGGAGTGTTCTGGAACGTTATATTTGGTCTTCGAATTGCTGCAATCCAGGCCATCTGTCGGCTCTTTGTTACTTCGGAAACATGGCTTGAACAATTTCTCTTCCATAACGTAATCCGATAAGAACCAATCTCTTTACCCGTCGGCTTCCAGTGGCTGTCATGCGACCGGCTATTGCAGTTAATAATACAACACCTTCTTGCCATTTTTTGTGTTTCTTTTTATCGCTGTGTGACTGTTTTCATGTGAAAGCCTGCATGCGCTAGTACCGCTTGCCACTCGTTCCCAGAATCCTTTGCGGTTTTACCCCAGAATGACGTCACATTTCCAATCTCTATAAATACACACAGAGGGACATGGGGAAATGGCACACAGGAGGGAGACACGGCTGAACCTAATTAACATGACAAAACAGAGAGGGTGCGAAACCGAACACATTGATATCAGACACGGACCTTCAAAGTAAAACAGGAAATAAACAGATTGGACTAAGAGACACGATACAGACGGAGAACAGAGGAGACACATGGGCAGACACTAAACAGAGGCAGCACGGAATCAAAACACTGCGAAATAAGTACATAATCAGAATAAACTAGAACACAAGATCATAATAATAGTAAGAAACACAAACCGCTGGGTCAAAAGACCCAGGACCACTGCCTCTTTGCTAAGTTCTTATCATGCCCTCAGTAAATTAAACACTGACCAGCACCACTTGAGCTGAAATGTCTTTGCATTTAGTAAATTGGCTCAGTGCATCACCACGTTTCTTAAGACATGGAATAATAGATCCCTGGAGATTTAAATATCCATCAGGCGGCTCTCAAAATGCATGCTTACACATATACAGAGTAACACGAAAAGTTTGGAAGCCGGAGATGGGTCTGAGACTGCTGTCAATCAGATCGCACTTGCTCACTATTCTCTCTCTCTCTTTGTAGCTGTCGGAGCAGCTTTTTAAACCCAGTCACATGATCCTTGGTCCAATCAGCAGCCCACTGCTCTTCATTAGAGGAATAAGCTGCAGAGATTCTTAAAACACAGCGGGGGAGCTGGCCCCAGGGAGGGGTCACTTGCCCCTCCCTTCCTTCCCTTCCCATCTCCAGCTGCCTCCCTCTTCCCGCTCCACCACAATCACCCACACATGCAGGGCCTTGGGGTAAAGGTGTGTCACCAGGGTGCAGGGGAGGCACCCCCCCCCCCCACCCCCCTCTGTCCCCTTCTGGCTGCCTGTGCCTCATTTTATCCGACAACTTAGACATTCACATTACTCACAGTCTCATAACCCATACATATAGGACCTTGGGGTGGGCACGCTACACGGAATACAAAAGACCATCAGGGTGTACAACCTCACCCCTGGCGTCGTTGCCCACCTCTCAATTTTAAATACATGTAGACATTGAGGGCTATCAGGAGGGGCTATGGGCTTACCTGCTGCTCTCTGGCAGGTAGCTCCATGCCGTCCTGGGTTTTAAATGCACCTTAGAACACACATGCATCAACACTACATATGAGCGGGCGGAGGGAGGTTTGGAGTCTTCACACCCCCCCGTTCTCTGCTGCCTGTTGGAGCGGGGGGGCTAGGAGGAGGAGTTGGCCGTCCGATTGGGGTCTGGAATGTGGGGCCTCCCTGCTGCTGCCGAGTCGTGGCAATCTATTGGGAAAAGGGTAACACTACCTGGGTCTGGGTGCAGTTTCCCCCTCCAGGGGCAAGGGTACCTAGACCTGGGGTATGCTTGGGGAGTGTGATTGTGTGTACAGTGTCTATTTATGTCTGTCTCCACGTTGGGTCAGTGCTGAGTAATTGCACATGAGAGCATGAGGGTGGGAATGGATGTTTGTATCTGTGTGTGCCTGTTTGTCTGTGTCTATATGTCAGGTCGGGTATCAGACGCCACCTCTCTGGGGACATCTCAGGCCCTCCAAGGTATGGAGGCTATCTCCCCCACCACTCCCCCTGCCAGTGGCAGACGCCCTCAGACATCGGTGCATTGGTGGTTCTTTGTGTCTGGGATGGGCGTCCAGGTACACACCGGCTCACTCCTGGTGGCTGCTTGTCAGGGCTGGAGCCTGGGGCTCGCTCGGGCCACTTTGGGGTTGGGGTGCCCTCGGCCTCTGGGCTTGGGGCTCGGTCACTCTGGCACAGCTGGCTGCCGGCGGAGCTCACGGGCACGTCACTGCAACCCCCCTGGCTTCTGCTCCGCGGCTGCTGAGTGACCCTCATCTGGGGCTCTCCTCAGCTCTTTCTGGGATAGTGGCGCGGCTGCCCTCTGTTGGTCTTCCTTGGTCTCTTGTGTTCTGAGGGCCTCTGGATGTCTGGAGTCTTGATCTCCTCCATACCCGCTTCATGCCCTGGAGGACAGGGCTGTGGCCCCCACACCCTCTAACAGATCATTACATGAAGGAACCTTTTAAATACAAGCGCGCTCATGCTCACAGGTGTACACACGGGTGCTCACACACACAAACTACTCCGTTTTTGGCTCCTACCTCAAAGCACACTGTGCGCTTTCGATCTTACGTGCTGCACAATAATGTTTAATATTGAGTATTTACTGTTATATTCAATTCAATTCAATTCAATTCAATTTTATTTATATAGCGCCAAATCACAACAAAAGTCGCCTCAAGGCGCTTTATATTGTACAGTAGATAGCACAATAATAAATACAGAGAAAACCCAACAATCATATGACCCCTATGAGCAAGCACTTTGGCGACAGTGGGAAGGAAAAACTCCCTTTTAACAGGAAGAAACCTCCGGCAGAACCAGGCTCAGGGAGGGGCGGCCATCTGCTGCGACCGGTTGGGGTGAAAGAAGGAAAACAGGATGAAAGACATGCTGTGGAAGAGAGACAGAGATTAATAACAGATATGATTCGATGCAGAGAGGTCTATTAGCACATAGTGAGTGAGAAAGGTGATGGAAGGGAAAACTCAATGCATCATGGGAATCCCGGCAGCCTACGTCTATTGCAGCATAACTAAGGAGGATTCAGGGTCACCTGGTCCAGCCCTAACTATATGCTTTAGCAAAAGGAAGTTTTAAGCCTAATCTTGAAAGTAGAGATAGTGTCTGTCTCCCGAATCCAAACTGGAAGTTGGTTCCACAGAAGAGGGGCCTGAAAACTGAAGGCTCTGCCTCCCATTCTACTTTTAATACTCTAGGAACAACAAGTAGGCCTGCAGTGCAAGAGCGAAGTGCTCTAATAGGGTGATATGGTACTACAAGGTCATTAAGATAAGATGGGGCCTGATTATTTAAGACCTTGTATGTGAGGAGCAGGATTTGAATTCAATTCTGGATTTAACAGGAAGCCAATGAAGGGAAGCCAAAACAGGAGAAATATGCTCTCTCTTTCTAGTCCCTGTCAGTACTCTTGCTGCAGCATTTGGATTAGCTGAAGGCTTTTCAGCGAGTTTTTAGGACATCCTGATAATAAAGAATTACAGTAGTCCAGCCTGGAAGTAATAAATGCATGAACTAGTTTTCAGCATCACTCTGAGACAGGATATTTCTAATTTTAGAGATGTTGCGCAAATGGAAGAAAGCAGTCTTACATATTTGTTTAATATGTGCGTTGAAGGACATGTCCTGGTCAAAAATGACTCCAAGGTTTCTCACAGCATTACTGGAGGCCAAGGTAATGCCATCAGAGTAAGAATCTGCTTAGATACATATTTCTAAGATTTTCAGGGCCGAGTACATAACCTCAGTTTTATCTGATTAAGAAGCAGAAGTTAGCGGCCATCCAGGTCTTTATGTCTTTAAGACATCCTGCAGTTTAAACTAATTGGTCTGTGTTACCTGCTTCATGGATAGATAGAGCTGCGTGTCATCTGCATAGCAGTGAAAATTTATGCTATGTCTTCTATGATGCTGCCTAAGGGAAGCATGTATAATGTAAATAGAATTGGTCCTAGCACTGAACCCTGTGGAACACCATAATTGACCTTAGTGTCTGAAGAGGACTCTCCATTTACATGTACAAATTGGAGTCTATTAGATAGATATGATACAAACCACTGCAGTGCAGTACCTGTAATACCTACAGCATGTTCTAATCGCTCTAATAGGATATTATGGTCAACAGTATCGAATGCAGCACTGAGGTCTAGCAGGACAAGCACAGAGATGAGTCCACTGTCAGAGGCCATAAGAAGATCATTTGTAACCTTCACTAAAGCTGTTTCTGTGCTGTGATGAGCTCTGAAACCTGACTGAAACGTTTCAAATAAGCCATTCCTCTGCAGATGATCAGTTAGCTGTTTGACAGCTAACTGATCATCTGCAGAGGAATGGCTTATTTGATCATCACGATGATCCCATAGATCATCGTGATGTTGTTTATTATATTGCTCTTTTTTTTCTTCTGCTTGTTTTCTCTTTTTTCTTTCTCAACAGGTGATCCAGGTGATCGATATATGTATTTTTTGTCTGCTTATTTGTTGGTTTTGTTTTTTGCCCTTTATCACTGTTCCTCTTCCCACTGTTTTTCTTTCCCTGTTTCTTTCTCCCCTTTGTTTTCCCCAGTCAAGTCTGTCCCGTATTTAGCAAGTGAAAATAAATAAAATAAACAATAAAAGGTGAATCAAATACACCATTACGGGGCGAGTAAGTAAGGGGTCCTCGATTTTAGGATCAGAGGAGCAAGAACCAAAAGGGAGAAAGGTAGGGAGAAAGGTCCTGACGGTGGATTACACTAGGTTGAACCCTCAGGACCTAATTGACCGTGCCACAGGATTCAGTGACAGCAATCTCTGCTGGATTGGGTGGCTCAAAATGCTAGAGAACAACACGTTTGTTCACGGAGCCCGCACCACTGTATCCAGAGGACAAGTGGGGCTATGACTGCATTTTGCGGTTAACTAGGGAAGCGGTGAGTACTGGCAACTGTACTATTTAGTCCAGTTTATTTCCCCAATTCACAAGCAAACGCAAGTAGGACCATTCATGCCAAAACAAGACAACTACACGTTTCAATTTCTCAACGGACACGGTGAAGTACAAGTTGGAAGAGATTGACCCAAGTTGGTGTTCTGTCACATACATGGGGAGAACCACAAATAATGTAAGTGACATAAACACATTAATTGGAACATGGGCAAGAAGTGGGCTATATTATTACTGTGGACACAAAACTTTTGTTTCGTGTTCCTCTGGGGAGTGTGGGAATGTGTGCAATGGTGCGACTGGGAACTCCACTCATGCTAATCGGGAACAAGGTAAAAGTCATACCACAATGCAACACACGCACATTGGCAGCCAGACGTAGGAGGCACATTTTGGCAAAGAGAGGGACACAAGGGACACATGCTTATGACCTAGAATGAACTCGCCTACCTGGATTGACTCAATAGGAGTGCCCAGGGGAGTTCCAAATGAGTATAAACTAGTGGACCAAATAGCCTCAGGATTTGAAAGTATATTCATATGGGTGACTCCAAATAAAAATGTTAATTGCATAAACTATGTCCATTATAATGTGCTGAGACTCTCTAACCTAACCAGAGACGCCATGGAGGGGTTCGCAGAACAGTTGGTCCGACTTCATTGATGGGGTGCAAAATCGAATGGCCCTAGACATGTTG